>NC_079528.1:15249996-15549996 GCF_003711565.1 Takifugu flavidus | reverse complement strand
GGAAGGCTGTACACCAGTTGGTCAATGTCCTCTCGGGGACGGCTAAGTTGGCCATATGGAAGACCAGGAAGAACCGGGTGAGAGGTCAGGGGTCAGAGGACGTGGTGGCCATGATGACTGGACTGCTGGCAGCTCGGCTCAGGGTGGAATTTAATTTTTATAAACTGACCGGCCAAATTGGCACATTCGAAGACATCTGGGGCGTGAGAGATGTCCTGAGTTCAGTTAGGGGGAACTGCTTGATCTTGAATTTTTGAAGGTCTCCAATCTCTCACTCTGAATTGTGTTAAATGCAAATGTGAATAATACATGTAAATAAAGGTGTTGTTAAATCATCTCTCTCTCTCTCTCTCTCTCTCTCTCTCCTCTCTCTCTCTCCTCTCTCTCTCTCTCTTCTCTCTCTCTCTCTCCTCTCTGTGTTGTGGTGTGTGTGTTGTGTGTGTGTGTGTGTGGTGGGTGTGTGTGTGTGTGTGTGTGTGTGTGGTGTGTGTGTGTGAGGGTGGTGAGCGCGTCGGCTCCGAGAGTGAGAGACAGATTTCAGCGTTTTTCCAAGCTTTTGCTATATTTTGAATCTTTATTGTCACACTGGTGGTATTTAACCACATTGGGGAGCACTGTTCTGAATTTTCGACCGTGTATTCACTGCTTTTGGTGGAATTGTTTGGTGGCCACGGGCGCCGCGCCAATCATGGCAGCGGAGTCTGGAACCTCCGACCTAGAAAAACTTACCCGCAGACACGGCGTTAAACTCTCCCCACCGGACGGTGTGTCCGTGGGGAGAGTCGGCTGGTGGCGGCTGGGGTGGCAATTAGGGGTGAAACACACCGGTGTTCCCCCTGTCGAACCCGGCGAGATCGGTGGTGGTATCCAACGTTCCTCCGTTCATTAAGAACGAAATGTTGTTGAAGGAGCTCAGCAGACACGGGCGCATTGTGTCCCCGATGAGGTACTTTGTTCTCGGGGCCAAGTCCCCGCTGCTGAGGCACGTGGTGTCTTTTAGACGGCATGTAGTGATGGTTTTCAATAATAATGAGAAAGAGCTCGACCTGGCCCTTTGTTTTAGAGTGGATGGTTTTGATTATACCGTGTATGTCACCACTGAATCCCAAAAATGCTTTGGTTGTGGGGAGGAGGGCCATCTGGTCCGGTCGTGCCCGAATGGCGTGGAGGCCCGCCGACCCGCCCGTCAGCGCAGCGCCGCGCGCGCACGATGAGGACAGAGAGGCCGCACAGACCACGCGGGCCGACATGGGCCCAACCGCGGAGGTGGAGGAGCCAGCAGGTCCGCAGGGGGACCACCCGGGGGACCACCGGGACCTGCAGAATAAACGTCTCACCGGAGAGATGGTGGAGCAGGCAATTCCAAGAACGGCTGAGACCGTCCAGGACATATGCTTGTATTAAAGCAAAGGTCAGCTCATACAAGAAACAGGAAACCACCCACTAGTGAGCTGTTCCTACATCCTTATCTGCATTCAACTGTCATCTTTAACCAAAAACAAATAACGTCACAAGTATTGGTGCAGTGGATCCTGTTTTGTTTGTTTGCATGTCCTCCCCATGTCGGTGAGGGTTATCTAGGCACCCCTACTTCATCCCACAATCCAAAGACTTTTAGGGTGAATGGGTGTGGATGCTTGTCTGTCTTTGGATGTTGTCCTGAAAATAGATTGCATCTCATCTTCCTCATCTTCTTCAACTTCATGAACAGATCAGGAACGGCACCTGTCACAGAAAACTATAATGGCCCTTCCTGCCAAATGCCTATAATTACCCTCCATTCGCAGTACAATCTCATCTAAGGTGAAGGAAAACATTTGTGACACTGTGGCTTGGAATGTTTTCCTTTAATGTTGAGTCTATCTACCTGCCTTCACCTTCCCATTTTCTGACGTCATCGTGTAGAAAAGCTCAATTTGACGTGCCATCCAGGAGTGGAGTTCCACCATAGATTGTTGAAGTAGAACCCATAGCTTAAATCTAACTGGGGGAAGAGTAACAAAAAGAAAGCTTAGAATGGATGGTATAGAGCAGCCCCCCCCCACTAATGTGAAACAAATTCAATGCTCTCTTTGGGTCTGACCCAGAACTAATTTATTTTTCATGTTCCTTTCATAAAATAATTTATCAACTGATGAAAGATGAACTAAAGCCACCCACATAGAAAACCATATCAACCATATGAGTCACAATGGAGTCAGAGGTCCTGGATGAGCCCCAGTGTTGTCATGTCCCAGCTCTATGGTCAGCCAAAGATGAGCAGCAGTCAATGGTGAATCAACACAATGGTAATTTATTTTTACACCACTCATTTCAATTTCATAGAGCAAGAAACAAACTGCTGCTGCTGGAAGAGAACGAACGAGATGGAACCGGGAAGCTTCTATCGGCTAGCCCAGGCCAGGTGAAATGCCTTTCTCTGATCACAGGTTTCCTCCTGCTCATTTCCTGAGAAGAAATGTGGAGACAAGCAGGAACCAGGCAAAATACTATAAACTACTTGAACACGCAGTGAATACACAATGTCATAATTACATTTTTGGTCAATGTTCTACAGAACTCAGTCACAAACTTCTTTTCTCTATCAGTTTTCTGATCATCCTGGAAAACATGCTTTTTAATACAGAACTCTATTTCAAGACAATTTAATGTGATTATAGCTCTGCTATTAAGATTTAGCTGCTTGTGCTGAATTACTACTACATATTGGGTTTTTTTCTGATATTCACTTTATTTACTCATATCTGACTTATTATTAATAAAGCTGCTCAACCCTCCTCCTCATGTATGGGAAGCCCTCTGCTGGCTGATCTTAGATCCTGCACCCAGTTCTCATGGTTTCACTCCAACTACGCTCTGCCTCGTATCTGGGTGTCATTCCTGTGGCAGATCTCTCTACTTCTTCTTCATGTGAGAGGAGTGCAAGCGGAAGATAGAGAGAGAGAGAGAGTGAAAAAAAACGGTGTGAAAGCGCTTTTTTTCCTATTCTTTTCTTGTATGTGTGTGAATGCTGGATAATATAGTTTGATTTATTGTGGTGATTTTCGAGTTTATATTGTTTTAAGGAGTGTGTGTGAGAGTTTGTGTGGCGGCCAACCGTGTACGGCCGTCATGGCGGCCAACGCCGGGTTGACCGGCTTGAGCAGGAAGCACGGAGTCAAGGTGGGTGCGGGCTCCGTGCTTAGTGTGGAGGAGGTGGCTCTGGCGGTGGGCCAGAAAATTAAATCTGCCACCCGTATGAATAGGGCGGTAGTGCTGTTCCTAGGTAAGGTGGAACAAGTTAATACGCTGGTGGAGACGGGGATCACGGTGGGCGGAAAGTTCATCCAGAATACTTCGCTAACACAGCCGGCGGCACGGATCACCCTATCCAACGTGCCACCGTTTATTAGTGACGAGTTCCTGGTACGGGAGCTGTCTCGGCATGGGAAGGTGGTCTCTCCCATCCCCAAAATGTTAAGAGGGTGTAAGTCACCGCTGCTGAGACACGTAGTGTCTCACCGCAGGCAGGTGCATATGATCCTCAACAATAAGGCGGAGGAGTTCAATTATCGGTTCATCGTCAGGGTAGATGACTTCGATTACACCCTTTTTGCAACCTCCTCCGCCCTCAAATGTTTCAATTGTAGAGAGGAGGGACATCTGGCAAGGGCTTGTCTGAGCCGCTTGGCCCCGGACGCGCCGGCGGCGGAGCCCGCCGCCCCCGCGGCTCGTTCCGGCGGCGAGGTGTCGGTGGCTCAGTGTGGAGGGAAGCCCCGCTGCCCCAGACGGGGCGGTAGCGTTAGCATGGCCTCACCGTCTCTTTCACCAGGTGTCTTTGTCTGTTCAGCGTGTGAAATGTTTGGTTACTCCTCTGCCTCCCTTAGTGAAGGGAATAGGTGCAGAAAGTGTAGTTTATTTATGGCTATGGAGGCGAGACTTGGCGAGCTTGAGACGCGGTTCCGCAGTTTGGAGTTAGCTGGAGTTGCGTCAAGTAGCCAGGATAAGCTAGTTGCTGCGGAGCCGCCTAGCGTAGCTACAACTAGCGGTCCCCCGGCAGCAGCCGAGCAGCCGGCTAGCCAGGGCGGCTGGGTGATGGTTCGTAGGAAGCGTAGCCCAAAACAAAGGCCCACGGTGCACCACCACCCGCTTCCCGTGGCTAACCGCTTTTCCCCACTCGGCGACACACCCACTGAGAAACCGACCCTGGTAATTGGCGACTCTGTTTTGCGCTATGTGAAGCCGACTCCAGCGACCATAGTCAAGTGCATTCCGGGGGCCAGAGTGGGCGACATAGAAGCAAATTTATGGCTGCTGGCGAGACGTAATCGTAAATTTGGTAAAGTTATTATTCACGTCGGAGCCAACGACACCCGGCTTCGTCAGTCGGAGGTCACTAAAATTAACTTGGAGTCGGTGTGTAACTACGCAAAAACGATGTCGGACTCCGTAGAATTCTCTGGTCCCCTCCCCAATCTGGCCAGCAATGAGATGTTTAGCCGCATGTCATCGCTTCGTCGCTGGCTGTCACGGTGGTGCCCCGAAAACCAGGTGGCCTTTATAGACAATTGGAGTACTTTTTGGGGAAAACCTGGTCTGATTAGGAGAGACGGTGTCCATCCTCCGTAAAGGCCTCCACATATCTACAGCTAAGGAAATTAAAGTGTTGAAGCTTGAGGAAGGCAGAAGAACAGATCTGGCGGGGAATGGAGGGAGAAAAACAGAACGTGGAAATTTTGATTTCTCTGACTCCGATGATGACACAGACTGAGACCAGGCAGGAATCACCTGTACCCATCTGGCATGGTGGAACCGACTGCTGATGTTTATGGGCCCCACGAACTGCAACAAGGCCAAAATTTAATATCAAAAGGCATGAAGGGTGGTAACAAGGTACGAGGCCAAAATGGCCAAGTAAGAGACCAGGATGCAGAGTTGTAGTCTTACACACCTCTCTGCTGCTTCCATAGAACCTTCATCTATCAACAATAACATACTTAACACTATAGAGGTAGTCTCTGTTCCACGGTTAAAAGTTCACCAAGCACAGAGCAGGGAAGCGGTCAATCACCATAATCTTATTAAAATTAATACCAAAGCACTAGTTGGAGAAACTAATATCACAATTAAATGTGGACAGTTAAATATTAGATCTCTTTGGTGTAAATCCCTGTTAGTACACGACCTGATAGCGGATCATCACATTGATTTATTTTGTCTTACTCAGACCTGGCTTCAGGAGGAGTATGTTAGCTTAAATGAATCTACTCCTCCTACCCATCTTAATTATCATATTCCTCGTGTTACTGGTCGAGGAGGGGGAGTGGCAGCAATCTATCACTCCAAGTTATTAATTAATCCCAGACCAAAACATGGCTTCAGTTCATTTGAAAGCCTGACTCTTGGCATCACTCATCTGAACTGGAAGGCAGAAAAGCCACTTTTGTTTGTAGTTGTATATCGGCCCCCTGCTGGGCCACATTCAGAGTTCCTGTCTGAGTTCTCTGATTTCTTATCTGACTTGGTCCTTAGACAAAGTCATTATCATTGGAGACTTTAATATCCATATAGACGTTATAAATGACAGCTTTAGAAATGGCTTCATTTCATTACTTGAGTCAGTTGGTTTCCTCCAGCAGATAAACCAACCAACTCATAGCTTCAACCACACCCTAGATTTAGTTCTGACTTATGGTGTTGAGGTAGAACATGTGTCAGTGTTCCCTCAGAACCCAGTCCTGTCAGACCATTCTTTGATCACTTTTACATTTATGATTAAGGATTCTTCTATCCTCAGAGCACAGTCTTACTATAGCAGATGTCTTTCAGATAATGCTGTAGCTAAGTTTAGGGAAGTGATCCCTGTGCTGATCCCAGGACCACCGTGTGCTTCTCCAGGGATCAATCATTATAATCTTAGCCCTGCTGAGGTTGACTCTATTGCGGAAGGTGCAGCAACCTCACTGAGAATCACGCTTGATTCTGTTGCCCCCCTGAAAAAGAAAATAGTAAATCAGAGGAGGTGTGCCCCCTGGTATAATTCACATATCAGGACCCTCAAGCAGAAAGTGCGAAGACTGGAAAGGAAGTGGCATTCTTGTAGAATAGACAGCTATCATGTAGCCTGGAAATAATGTCTATTAGTTTACAAAAAGGCCCTTCGCAAGGCTAGAACAGCTTATTTTTCTTCTGTAATTGAGGAAAATAAGAGCAACCCCAGGTTTCTTTTCAGCACTGTGGCCAAACTAACTAAGAGTCACAGTGTTTTAGATCCACGTATCCCTTCTTCCCTTAATGGTGAAGACTTCATGAGCTTCTTCACTGATAAACTTCTAGCTATCAGAGAGAAAGCCAACCAGGCCATCCCAACAACTGGACCATCACCAGATGTGCTGACTGTGGGAACATACAGGGTCTCCAACAAGCCCTTAAACTCCTTCAGCCCTATATATTTTTCTGAGGCGTCATCGCTAATTCAGAAATCCAAGACCACCACGTGTCTTTTAGATCCCATCCCAACACACCTGTTGAAGGATGTTTTACCATTGATAGGCAGTTCTGTCCTGGACCAGATCAATGGTTCTTTAGTGTCAGGTTATGTACCCCGGTCCTACAAGGTGGCAGTGATTAAGCCGTTGCTTAAAAAAACATCACTGGATCCTGATGTCTTAGCAAATTATAGGCCAATATCCAACCTTCCTTTTATCTCTAAAGTTCTCGAGAAGGTGGTGGTGACTCAGTTACTGGAGCACCTGCAGAGGAACAGCCTGTTTGAGATGTTTCAGTCAGGCTTTAGAGCTCATCACAGCACAGAAACAGCACTTCTTAAAGTCACTAATGATCTTCTCATAGCTTCCGATCATGGACTGGTCTCTATGCTGGTTCTGCTGGACCTCAGTGCTGCTTTTGATACAGTTGATCACAGCATCCTGTTGCAGAGACTGGAACATGTGATTGGCATTAAAGGGACAGCACTAGACTGGTTTAGATCATATTTATCTGATGGATACCAGTTTGCTCATGTCCATGGTGTTCCCTCCTCATACAGTAGGGTTAGCCACGGAGTTCCTCAAGGTTCTGTACTTGGACCAATCCTCTTCACCTTGTACATGCTTCCCTTAGGGAACATTATTCGGCAGCATGGGATACATTTTCACTGTTATGCTGATGACACTCAGCTCTATTTATCCATGAAACCCGAGGAGACAGAGAAGTTAGTGAAGCTCCAGACCTGTCTTAAAGACATAAAGTCCTGGATGTCTTCAAATTTCCTCCTCCTTAACCCAGGAAAAACTGAGGTCATGGTGTTTGGTCCTGAACCTCTCAGGGATAGATTAGATCACATGATCACTCTAGATGGTATCTCATTAACATCTAGTCTCTCTGTGAGGAATCCAGGAGTAACTTTTGATCAAAATCTCTCCTTCAACTCACACATTAAATTAGTCTCTAGAAGTGCCTTTTTTCACTTGAGGAACATCACAAAGATCAGGAAGCTGCTGACGCGGCATGATGCTGAAAAGTTAGTCCATGCATTTGTTACTTCCAGGCTGGACTATTGTAATTCTTTATTATCAGGGTGTCCAAACAACTCTTTAAGAAGCCTCCAGTTGATCCAAAATGCTGCAGCCAGAGTTCTGACAGGTATTGACAAAAGAGATCACATAACTCCTGTAATGGCGTCTCTTCATTGGCTGCCCGTTAAATTTAGAATAATTTTTAAAACCCTTCTTTTGACCTACAAGGTCCTCAGAGGCCTAGCTCCATCCTACCTGGAGGAGCTAGTGATACCTTATCAGCCCAATAGACCGCTCCGCTCTCAGAATGCTGGTCTACTTGTGGTTCCCAGAGTCTCTAGGAGTAGAATGGGGGGCCGAGCATTTAGCTACCAGGCCCCCCTGCTATGCCAGCTCCCTGTCCAGGTACGGGAGGCTGACTCCATCGATACTTTTAAGATCAGACTTAAAACCTACCTCTTTGAAAAAGCTTATTGTTACTAATTCTGTAGTTCCAGTTGCTATCATAGATAGACAAATTATCATACTTAGGGGGTCGTCTAATCGTTAGGTCACATCTCAGCTATGCTGATATAGGCCAAGGCTGCCGGGGTCCGGAAACATGATCACCTGACAGGCCTCTGTCACCCAACTGGGTCATGGTTTCCTCTCCTCTCCTCTCCTCTCCTTTCCTCCTCCTCATCAAGCAGACTAGTTATGCTGATTCTTGCATAGTTTTTCTGCCCCCCCCCCCCCCCCCCCCCTATTTATTTACAGGTATCGTCGCCTTTGGAGCTGCACGATGACCTCCGGCCCCGCTGAAGTGATTGTATATCGTATTTTTGTGTGTGTTTCTGTGCTCTGTGCCTCTCCTCTCCTCTCCTTCTCCTTTTCCTCTCCCTTCCTCTCCTCTTTCCCTTCCTCCTCCTTCTCCTTATTCTTCTCCTTTCCTCTCCTCTACCTCCCCTTCACTCTACTTCTCCTCTCCTCTACCCCTGTCCTCTCCTCTACCCCTGTCCTCTCCTTTCTTCCTGTTAAAGGGGAGTTTTTCCTTGCCACTGTTGCTTGTCTGGGGTCAGGCCCTGGGATTCTGGAAAGCGCCTTGAAACAATTTTGATTGTATAAGACGCTATATAAATAAAGATCGATTTGATTTGAAAAAATGGTGAGGTGATGGGTGAAACAGTAAAAATGGGTGATGCACGAGAGACTGGGGACACGATCCAAACAGGTGAGCTCGGTGGAGTGAGTCAAGTGATGGGTGAACTTGGGGTGCCAGGGATAGTGGCTGGTGAGTTGGGAGAGGAAGCAGTGAGCACAGGTGAGTTGGGTGAGGAAGCAGTGAGCACAGGGGAGCAGGTGAGGGAGCAGTGAGCACAGGTGAGGGAGCAGTGAGCGCAGGTGAGGGAGCAGTGAGCGCAGGTGAGGGCGCTAGTGGTATGTCTGAGTGGTGGCTTGTTCCCGCGAAGCGGCGCAACAAGCGTAAATGTGCGATGAAGGATAAGGGAGATAGTAAAACCGGGCGGCTGGAGGATGCAACCGCTGGCACGGACACCAGCGACTGCGAGTCCATGTCGGACTGCAGTTCGCTGTCCAGCAAAAAGAAAACGAGTTGATGTCATGTTTCTCCAGGAGACCCACAGCGACCGGAACATTGAAGCAGACTGGGAGAAGAGTGGGAAGGGCAGGCGTTGCTGAGCCACAACACCACCCTCAGTGGTGGAGTGGGCCTCCTTTTCTCTAGGGGCTTCACTCCATCGTCCCTGGAGGTGGAGCATGTGGTGAGGGGACGGTGTTTGATGGTGAAAGCACGCCTCCAAAACCACTCCTTGGTTTTTATTAATATTTATGCTCCCACCAATGGAACAGAGAGGAAGAGCTTTTTAGAAAAGTCGGCACTGTTTTAAATGGTTGTGGGGACGATTTATTATTCTTGGGTGGGGATTTTATTTGCACCGAGTCATTTTTAGACCGGGACCATGCAGAGCCCCATCCAGCCTCGCAACATTGTCTGAGACAGCTGGCCTATTCTCATGGTCTGGTGGATGTGTGGAGGAGGATGGAGGAGGAGCATACTGGCATTTTAATTCCAGTTTAGCCCAAGATAACAGTTTTAGAGATGTTTTACGGCATTTCTGGTTGAGGTTTCGAGAGAGAAAATCTGATTTTACGTGTCTAAGACAGTGGTGGGACCATGGAGAAGTACAGCTCCTGTGCCAGCGTATACTCTCAATGCCACGCAGGACACACGCAGGTCGATCAAAGATCTGGAGATGGAGATAGTGGAGCTAGAGGCGATTGGCAGCTCCACAGGAGATCGAGGGTGTATTGAAACCCTCCAAAAAAATCTAAAAAAATGGCCTTGGCCAGCCTGCTGGACAATCAGGTACAGGGTGCACTGGTCAGGTCCCGGATTCAGGAGATGGATGCTCCCTCTAGCTTCTTTTTTGGGCTGGAGAGAAGGCGCGGGCAGAACCAAATGATCCATTCACTGTTTTCAATCACAGGGCAGGAACTCGTGGAGCCGGGCCAGATAAGACGGCGAGCTGTGGGTCTCTAGGATACCGAGTACTGTAGGGATGAAGGCCTGTTCAACGAGTTCTGCGGGGACCTCCCTCGGGTTTCTGAGGAGACAAACTTGCGGCTGGACAGGCCACTGCAGCTCGACGAGCTCCACGCCGCACTGCTCGGGATGAAAGGAAAGAAAGCTCCAGGTGTCGATGGGCTCACGGTAGAGTTCTTTAGAGCCTTCTGGGACATTGTGGCCCACGACATGTTGGAGGTTTTTAACTAAAGCCTGGCCGCGGGTTCTCTGCCGTTGTCCTGCAGGAGAGCGGTGGTCACCCTCCTGCCAAAAAAGGGCAACCTGCAGGAGATTAAGAACTGGCGCCCTGTGTCTCTGCTGTGTCTGGATTATAGGATTCTGTCCAAGACCTTGGCCTCCAGGCTCAGGGAAGCTATGGAGCAGGTCATCCACCGGGACCAGACTTACTGTGTGCCCGGCAGGTTCATAGTAGATAACGTCCACCTAATTCGAGATGTTTTGGAAGTCTCTAGATCATTGGACGTCGATACTGGTCTCATTTCGCTAGACCAGGAAAAGGCTTTTGACCGGGTTGAACACGCTTTCCTCTGGAAGGTGATGGAGAGGTTCGGGTTCAGCCCTGGCTTCATAGCGATGATCCGCGTCCTGTACTGTGACATTGAGAGTATGCTGAAGTTTAATGGCAGTCTGTGTGCTCCCTTCAGGGTGCGTAGAGCGTCCGGCAGGGCTGCGCCCTCTCCGGAATGCTGTACGCTCTCTCCCTCGAACCCCTTCTCTCGAGGATCCGTGCAAGCGTGGATGGCCTGTTTTTACCGTCCTTTCATAGAAAAATAGTTTTATCTGCCTACGCAGATGATATAATAATAATGGTATATAATATAATATATATATATATTATATAATAATGGTTTTATTCAACCACCTGTCCGCGGCCAGGGTCAACTGGCACAAGAGTGAAGCCCTGGCCGTTGGCAGGTGGACAAATGGTCTGCCGGTCCTTCCCCAGGAGCTTGCCTGGCGAAGCGACGGCCTAAAATACCTAGGTGTTTTTATTGGAGATGGAGAATTCGAAAGAAGGAATTGGCTAGACGTGCTGGAAAGGGTAGAAGGGAAAATTCAAAAATGGAAATGGCTCCTCCCCCGCATGTCTTACAGAGGCAGGACTCTTGTCCTGAATAACCTGGTGACCTCTGTGCTTTGGCACCGGCTAAATTGCGCAGAGCCCCCCTTGGGGTTGCTAGAACAGCTTCAGGCAAGAGTCCTGTCTTTCTTCTGGGACGGCATGCATTGGGTCCAGCAGGGGGTGTTGCACCTGCCTAGAGAGGAGGGAGGACAGGGCCTCATCCACCTGGCCAGCAGGACCGCCACTTTTAGAATCCAGTTTATACAAAGGTTTTTAACAGGGCCGGCGGACCTAATGTGGAGAGATGTGGCCAGATGTGTCTTCAGACGGGTGAGTAACTTGGGACTGGATGACGCTCTGTTTTTAACTGACTTAAAATTTGTTAAATTAAATGGGCTACCAGACTTTTATAAAAGTGTTATTAAGGCATGAGCCCTTTTTAAAGTTGAAAAAAGAACTGGCTCTGACTCTCTGTACTGGCTGCTAAGGGAACCCATAGTGAACGAAGCCAGGCTGAACGTCTCGGCCGAAGCCGCGCTGAGGTTGAAGGCAGCACTACACCAGACCCGGACCTTGTTGCTGCAGCACGTGGTAGCTGCGGCAGGGCCGGACCTAACGGGCGTGGAGGCAGTGGGTTCCCTGTTGGGCATCCGCTCTGCCCAGGCAGCCGAGGGGGCGCTTCAGCTGTGGAGGAACGGGCTCAGCGAGAGAGAGAGACGGCTCCTTGTAGACTACGGCCAGGGGACGGAACCGGACTACGAGGACCCCTTCCCAGAGATCAGGCTCGCCACCCATCTCGGGAATCTCGACGGTCCTCTCCTAAGACCATCGAAGACCTTCTCCTTGCAGGCAGTCGAGAAGAAGACCCTGTACTACGACTGTGTGAGGGTATTAAACAGTAGAGGACTGTCAAACAGGAACACCAGCGTGTGGGCTGATTGACTAGGAGGGGATGGTGCCCGCCCCTGCTGGAGGGTGCTCTACAAACCCGCCCTGAAGAAGAGGACCGGGGACCTCCAATAGAGGATCCTGCACGGAGCCGTCGCCCTGAACGCTCTCCTCTCAAAGATGAACAATGCTGTGTCGGACCGGTGCCCGTTTTGTCCTGGGCGGGAAACTGTCTTCCACACTTACAGTGAGTGTGAGAGACTCACTGTGCTTTTTAATGTGATGAAAGGTGTTTTAATGGTTTTAATGGGTTTTTTTTTCAAGTAGATCATTTATTTTCAGTGCAGGGTACAGAAAGGCTGCTTGGAACAAGTGGCAGCTCCTAAATTTTATTTGCGGTGAAGCCAAGATGGCGATTTACATCTCACGAAAGAATAGAATAGCCAAATCTGGAGACTGGGAGGCCGCCACTGTGTGGCACTGTAATGTACGGTCTAGGCTGAGGTGGGAGTTTGATTTTTACAAAATGATAAATGACCTCAGCCAATTTCAAGAAACATGGTGCCACAAGAATGTAATATGCACTGTCACTGAAAACCGTTTGTCTTTTGCACAACCCCTTGTGGAATAAATTATACTTACTGCTCCTTAATATTTATCTATTTATTTATTGTTACTCTGTGTGTGTCTCTAAACAGGGCATTTTGCGTCCCTGTGTGAATTGTTAATAAAATGTTTTTGTAAAAATCAAAATCTTCTTCTTCTAGTATTTTTTTTTTTTACCAATATTCAAGTGTTTCCACTTTTTCCTCCACCCACCCACTGCAATAGGCTGTTCCTCAGCTGAAGAAGGCGAAAGCACAGAAGGCAGCAGGTCCAGATGGCATCAGCTCCTGAAATCCTGCAGGGATCAGTTGTGTGTGTCCAGCACATAGGGAAAGACTTCTTGATAAGATGCTGGTGTTTGCTTGTTTGCAACTTCTGCAGGCTACCTGCTAATATTTGCTTCAGTTCCAGCTGTTCTCTGCCATACCGTGCTGACAGTGACTAATATTGGGGATGCTAAGTATACCAGCTATATTGTGCGGGGAGAAATTCTAGTGGGACAGCCCCACTCCATTGCAACTGACCACTTGGCTCGACCTCCAGCTCACTGCATGGCCCAAAAAAACTAGATACTTGTAACTCTCCAAATCCAGTGTGCAGTCATCAGAGAGTATGGACTTCTATGCCAACCACATTATATGTACAAAAGTGAAAGTTAAAAGTTTGTTCTTGCTATGGTTCCTTCAATACGTTCTCAAGCTGAATGTGTTGCACAACTATGATGTCATCAAAAGACTAGTGACTAGGGATCTGTCGGTGCAAAGGAAGACGTGGAGTGGATCATATTGTGTTGCGAAGTTTACAGTCTTCCACCACCATTTGGGTCTTCTGGTCAACCTGGCTACAGTGCGGAAAAGCCTTTCATAGGCAAAATGTTATCTATCAATTTTACAAGAATACCACTTCCATTCTCATCGTTGTGCTTTCTGCTTGAGGGTCCTAATGTGTAAGTTATACCAGGGAGCGTACGTCCACTGATTTACTATTTTCTTTTTCGGGGGGCAACACAATCAAGTGTGATTCTAATTGAGGCTGCTGCAGCTTCTGCAATAGACTTAACCTCAGTACGGAGAAGAGAGCCAAGTTAGCGGAGAAGTCACACATACAGAAAACAGCTAGCAGTCAGGGATCGTTACATTATTCAGGCAACAGAAATCACAACATGGCCGCGAGCTGTGATTGACTTCCCCATCTGCCACCAATGATGCAAGCTGGGATGACGCTTCACAGTAGGAGATTCCTGCTTTGCAATCATCAGCTTGGCTGTCTTGAAGCAGTGGGCTCTTGCGTAGAACAGTGGACACACTGGGGATATATGTTGCTCCAATCTGTGCGTAGTTGATGCCAATAAAAATGTGGGTATGGTCAGACCAGGGAAATCAGAGGAGTTTGAAGATTTGTTGTTTTTGTGTGTTTCTGTTCTTCCCTGGTTTTCAAAGACTGGTTGGATCTGACCCACTTCTGGCTCACACACGTGCAGCTCATTCATCTCAATCAACTCAGTCACCTGCTTATTTTAAAAGACCAGCTCACTTGGCCACTATTTGCTAATTAATTGTCAACTATCCATTAGTAACAGTATGGCTCTTGAAAAAGTTATTTGCATTTTTGTCTACAAAGTTTCTGGGATTCTCCTGACTACTCCTTTGCCACTCACTAGTTCATCTATGCCTCCTGTGCCATCCACCCTCATGTTTTCAGCCTCAGTTAGTTCAAGATTCAAGATTTACTTTATTCATCCCCGTAGGGAAATTGAACTGTACTAGCAGCCTATTTTAGTGTAGGTTTGTATTTACAGTATAAGTATAGAAATAGAATAAATAAAATACAAATAAGATTATAACATTATAAGCATATATATATATATATATTATATATATATATATAATATATATATATATAGAATAAAATAGAAAACAATTACAACATAAACATTAAACAATTATTGTTATTGAGTGGCTTTGGATGAATTATAGAGTCTGATGGCGGATGGCAGGAATGACTTCCTGTAACGTTCCTTAGAGCAGCGAGGCTGCAGGAGTCTGGTGCTGAAGCTGCTTCTCAGTTTGTCCACTTATGGAGGGGGTGGGAGGGATTGTCCATGACTGTCCACAATTTTAACACCATCCTGTCCATCCACCTCGTCCGAGTTTGCAAGTTTACAGCCCACAACAGACCCTGCCTTTTTAATAAGTTTGTTAAGTTTGTTGGTATCCTTTGCTTTAATGCCTGCTCCCCAGCACACTACAGCAAAGAAGATGGTACTAGCCATGACAGACTGATAGAACATGTGGAGCATCCCGCTGCAAACACTGAAGGACCTGAGACTCCTGAGGAAGTAAAGTCTGTTCATGGCCTTCTTGTAGACAGCATCGGTGTTTGTGGACCACTCCAGTTTATTGTCCAGCTGAACACCCAGGAACCTGTAAAATGGGACTATTTCCACATTTTTCCCACTAATGCAGACTGGTGAGGGTGGGGACTTGCTTTTACTGAAATCCACCACCATCTCCTTCGTCTTGGACACATTGAGCTGCAGGTGGTTCTCCCTACTCCACCTAACAAAACTCTCCACAAGGTCCTTTTATTCATCAGTGGCAAGGAAAAACTGTAGATGAATACGGGGGGGCTAATCCTGCTGTATGAAGAGGGAACACCGTGGACATGGGCAAACTGGTATCTATCAGATAAATCTGATCCAAATCAGTTTAGTGCTGTCCCTTTGATCCCAATCATATGTTTCAGTCTCTGTAACGGAATGCTGTGATCAACTGTATCAAAAGTAGCAATGAGATCCAGCAGAACCAGCATAGAGACCAGTCCATGATCTGAAGCTATAGGAAGATCGTTAGTAACTTTAATAAGTTCTGTTTCTGTGCTGCGGTGAGCTCTAAAGCCTGACTGAAACATCTCAAACAGGCTGTTCCTCTGAAAGTGCTCCAGTAACTGAGACACCACCACCTTCTCAAGAATTTTAGAGTTAAAAGGAAGGTTGGGTATAGACCTATAATTTGGATCCAGGGTGGCTGGTGCACCTTCAGCAAGAGAGTCAAGCTCGGCAGGGATAAGATTATAATGATTGATCCCTGGAGAAACACATGGTGGTCCTAGGACCAGCTCAGGGATCACTTCCCTAAACTTAGTTACAGCATTATCTGAAAGACATCTGCCATAGTAGTGAGTTCTGAGGGAACACTGGCACATGTTCCACCTCTACACCATAGGTTAGAACTAGATCAATAGTGTGGTTGAAGCTATGAGTTGGTGGATTTATCTGTTGATGGAAACCAACTGACTCAAGTAATGGAATGAAGCCCTTTCTTAAGCTGTCATTTACAACTTCTACATGGATGGAAGTATCCAATAATAATGACTTCATCTGTCTTGGGGACCAAGTCAGATAAGAGGTCAGAGAACTCACACAAGATCTCTGAATCCTGTGGGGGGGTGGGGTTATGTACTACAAACAAACCTTACATACAACAGAATCATCTAGCCTGATTGTCTTCACAACACTGCTGTGTCTATGGCAGGGGCCGACATCCTGCGGCGGTTCTTTAGCCCCCTTGTTGTGACTCCTTCTGGACATGACAAAAAAAAAAAAAAAAAACATAAAAAAAACAAAGGTTATATCTACGTCGAGTCACGACCACGAGTCACGACCACCTTCTCAAGAATTTTAGAGATAAAAGGAAGGTTGGATATCGGCCTATAATTTGCTAACATGTCCGGATGCAGTGATATTTTTTTAAGCAACAGCTTAATCACTGCCACCTTGTAGGACCGGGGTACATAACCTGTCACTAAAAAACATTTGATTTGGTCCAGGATAGAACTGCTTATCAATGGTAAAACATCCTTCAACAGGTGTGTTGGGATGGGATCTAAAAGACACGTGGTGGTCTTGGATTTCTGAATTAGCGATGACGCCTCAGAAAAATATATAGGGCTGAAGGAGTTTAAGGGCTTGTTGGAGACCCTGTATGTTCCCACAGTCAGCACATCTGGTGATGGTCCTGTTGTTGGGGTGGCCGGGTTAGCTTTTTCTCTGATAGCTAGAACTTTTATCAGTGAAGAAGCTCATGAAGTCTTCACCACTAAGGGAAGAAGGGATACGTGGATCTAAAACACTGTGACTCTTGGTTAATTTGGCCACGGTGCTAAAAAGAAACCTGGGGTTATTCTTGTTTTCTTCAATTAAAGAAGAAAAATAAGCTGTTCTAGCCTGACGGAGGGCCTCTTTGTAAACTAATAGACAGTCTTTCCAGGCTACATGATAGCTGTCTATTTTACAAGAATACCACTTTCTTTCTAGTCTTCACACTTTCTGCTTGAGGGTCCTGATATGTGAATTATACCAGGGGGCACACCTCCTCTGATTTACTATTTTCTTTTTCAGGAGGCCAACAGAATCAAGCGTGATTCTCAGTGAGGCTGCTGCACTCTCAGCAATAGAGTCAACCTCTGCAGGACTAAGATTATAATGATTGATCCCTGGGGAAACACACAGTGGTCCTGGGATCAACACAGGGATCGCTTCCGTAAAACATAGCTACAGCATTATCTGAAAGACATCTGCTATAGTAAGACTGAGTTCTGAGCATAGAAGAATCCTTAATCATAAATGAATCAATGAAATACCTGACAGGAGTGGGTTCTGAGGGAACACATGACACATGTTCTACCTCAACACCAAAAGTCAGAACTAGATCTAAGGTGTGGTTGGTTGGTTTATCTGCTGGAGGAAACCAACTGACTCAAGTAATGAAATGAAGCCATTTCTGAAGCTGTCATTTATAATGTCTATATGTATATTAAAGTCTCCAATAATAATGACTTTGTCCATTCTAAGGACCAAGTCAGATAAGAAATCAGAGAACTCAGACAGGAACTCTGAATGTGGCGCAGCAGGGGGCCGATATACAACTACAAACAAAAGTGGCTTTTCTGCCTTCCAGTTCAGATGCGTGATGCCAAGAGTCAGGCTTTCAAATGAACTGGAACCATGTTTTGGTCTAGGATTAACTAATAACTTGGATTGATAGATTGCTGCCACTCCCCCTCCTCGACCAATAACACGAGGAATATGATAATTAAGATGGGTAGGAGGAGTAGATTCATTTAAGCTAACATACTCCTCCTGAAGCCAGGTCTGAGTAAGACAGCATAAATCAATGTTATGATCCGCTATCAGGTCTTGCACTAACAGGGATTTACACAAAGAGATCTAATATTTAATAGTCCACATTTAATTGTGATGTTAGTTTCTCCAATTTGTGGAACACAGACTACCTTTATCGTGTTAAATATGTTATTGTTGATGGATGAGGGGTCTATGGAAGCAGCAGAGAGGTGTGTAAGACTACAACTCTGCATCCTGGTCTGGACCCTGGATTGTATTCATGGTTGTATTCCTTGTTGTATTCAGTGGTTGTAACAGGTAAAATTGGGGAAAAAAAGATTTTTAGTTTATAAGCATTGCTATTTGGGGGGGGGGGGGGTTAGAAGGGTAGGCAAAATGGCTCTTTTGATAATAAATGTTGCAGACCCCTGGTCTATGGAGAAAATGGAAAACAAGATCTGAGAGTTCAGAAGCTCTTTCAGGACACAAAATGAGAGTAAAGACCAATCAAGGACATATCCAATAAAATTGCCATTGATGCAGATATTTTCCTGCTTCTTCTTTACCTGTTTGCATGCAAAACACTCAGATCCAAACCTTTGCATTCTGAATATGTTGGACTTTCTACCTTTTTAAAATGAAGTCTGCCATCTGTAATTTGTGATCACATTCAGCTGTGCCATTCTGATGTGGCCATTCTGGTGCTGAGGTTTCACACAATTCTATTTTTCTGAGTTGTGTCTGGTAAGCCTAACCCATGAACTCTGCACTGTTGTCAGATCTCATGCATTTTTGTCAGGTAATAACAAGACCCAGATGTAGCATACAAACAGCTGAGAAGCACGTAGCAAATTTTTTATTTTTTTATTTGAGAACTGTTTCTGTTCACAGTGAGGTTTCTCACCAAAGTAATCCTGAAGGTAATTCAACAATTCAATAATCCACTGAGGTGAATAAACCCAAGAATTTGGAAAACTCATACAGACAAAGAGAGGGTCAAACAGAAGATAAGGCAGTGTCCAGGACAGGGACATAACAAGGTCAAGGTCAATGAGGAGGAATCACTCCAAAAAACAGGAAGGTCTGGCATGAAAGAAAAACAATTTGGCAATAACTGAGTCAAGGCAGAGGGTTAAATACCTGGAGGAGGAACACGTGTGCTGCACTGTGCTGATCAGGATGGTGAAGACTGTGACGGTCTTACCTTTGTGGAAATAATTTCCCTGGTTGCACACTTCAGTGTGGTGTAGTTTCTCCCGTAATGCACGTTCTGTCAACCAAATATGTTTTACATACATTTAAACTTTTTGTACTTCCAGAGGAAAACCTCAGGAATTTGCCGGAAAAGATGACATAACCAGGGGCAGAAGGACAATCACAGGGTCAAATGGACTAAATTGATAAATCTCAGTCTGCTGGTTATATAGCTTCTTCTTCTTCCCCAGCATGATCTTCTAGAGGGCAATCAATGAGGTTTCACGGGGGTTCCTCCAGCATAAAACCATCCCGCAAAACAGCCAGGGATCCACCGCACACCAAATCATATGAACAGATACCAGATATAAGTACATGTGGAAAATGTGATTAAACAGCAGGAATTTAACAAAGTTCATAAAATTAAGAGTAGTGGAAGCTTTTCCAAGTTTTGTATTTGGTTTTTTATGTACTTTTGGGACTTTCCTTTTTTTTTGTCTGGGGTTTAGGATGCATCCACTGGTCATCAAAGTTTATCAATGGGTCTAAATGGTTCCAATCAGGAAATATAGTTTTCACCACAAACCACACAAGAAAAATGCTTTTTGTACATATAATGATTCAAAAGCTTTATGTATTAAAGCTTGTATTAAATCTTTTAACAAAGAAGACCATAGCTTCTGTCAAGCAATATAGGACATACATTTCTGATTGCACAAGACCCTGTCCTTGTACTACCTCTGGCGTTTTCTGCCCATGTCCTGAATGGATGCAAACAGGTCTAATATAATAAATGGGTGAAATATGTCTCTCGCTGCTCTTTTCAGAGTGAGATAAGTGTGTAAAAGTGGCTAAGGTGGCAAAGAGCGTGTTGACTGACCAGAGGACATTAGACACACGTACAGATGTTGAGCCCTTTGAGAAGACCTTGTTGACCTCTCTTGGCCTCTTGGTACTCTGTGCAGATCCTTTAAACATGTGTTTATAGTGTTTTTCTTTTAGCACATGTCTGCTGTCTTTTAATAATGTCTGGTCAAAATATTGTGTCATCTGAATGAGTTACAGTCAATTTAAAGTCCACACATCCATGATAGTTGCAACCATATCAAACAAATTAGTCCCAGACTTGTTTCTGCTGCCTCAGACTGAAATTCCATGGATCACTTGTGCTGCTTTTTCATTTTCTCAGTTTTGATTTGGACCTCTTCCTTTGTCCTTCTGATCATTCTGTCAAAAGGTTGATGTTTTTAAATGTGAAGTGTCACTGGGTACCCTAAGCTGAAAAAAGCCAAAACTGAATTGGCAGGGGAAAAAAAATCTAATTTATGGTCTCTGGTCGCATATATGATGATGACAGCAATCTTACAGGTGCCACTGCCTATGGAAGCCATTCATTCATGTGATCATCTTCAGCAGCCGTTTCATGTAACACATCACACCTGAAAAGCTGTCACTAGTACTTCATGTAAATGTGTTTCCAGCAGCTGTGTACAGGTGCTGTGGGAAGTGACACGTTGTCACCCCTTTCTATAACCTGGTGGCACCCTGCTGCACTAGACAGACCTTATTTCATCTTCACATAAGATAAGATTAGTAGTTTGTCTCTGAATTTTCAGGACTGAATCATAGCTGGAATCGCCCACACATCGCCATGGCAACATTTGCCCTGCATGCCAAGCATGCCTCACTAAAGCTAGAAGATATTTTGTTACTTCTTTATCAAAATGGACAGATTTACTCTACAATGTAAAACATCTTTTTTTTTAAATAATAATGTTACTATATACATATGCACACACATGGGTGAATGTGTGTGTGTGTGTATATGGCATTATGAAATATGAACATTCTGCAGTTACCAACAAAATGTAGAATGATTAGTTAAAATATAAGGCTGTTCTTTTGTTCTTGGCTGCACTTAGTAACTGAAAATATTCCCCATATGTGCCACAAGCTTTGTGTGCAGTAGCTTGTGACAGATGATTAAAAAGGAGATGTAAAAGTGGATATTAATACACCACTGACTCACCTAATTAAATTCTGTCATTATTTAACTTCAATGGAATTGAATGGACTCCAATTCCCTACAGAAGATGACAGGTTCTTTTATACCACGGGTTCTCATTGAGATCTGACTTCTGTTTGACCTCCATCTCATAATTGTTTTCTACTCGTTTCCTCTCATGGGGAAGCATTTGCAAATGTGAAAGGTTTTTGTTCCAGAGATAATCTTCCAATATGAACTTAATTGTACGCAGAAACAAATGACAACTGCCAACCAAATGGGAATTCAGACATGAAGTGGTATTCCCTTTGGACAGATCTTGAGCATAGTCCTCCCAGCTGGATTGGTTCGTGAATGGGATGAATCTGGAGCAATAAATCCCTGTACTACTTTTTTGATATCTTTAATCTGATGCCTAACTTTTGTGAGAACTGCTGCTCTACAATTAAGCTTTACTTTAGCCCCAAAGCTAAATGGGCTTATTCTCATGGTGCATGACAGCTATTGATTAAATGTGAGCAATTATTGCTGGAATGGGGAAGGGGGGTGTTTCCAAGGTAGTTTTCTCTGTCAACTGGACTGGGTTTCTTCTCTTGAAGACATTTCGCCTTCTATCCCCGACCCTGCTAACGACTCTCAGGTGACCACCTAGATCATTAGCATGCAAATGGTCCACAGGGGCTATATTTTCAAGCTCTCTCCCCAGCGATTTCAGAACTGAAGAAGCCTTCTGGATAGAAGGCGAAACGTCTTCAAGAGAAGAAACCCAGTCCAGTTGACAGAGAAAACTACCTTGGATACAATGACCTGGATGACTGAGAATTTACACAGACGAAGGGGGGTGTTCTTTCCTCTTTTTGCCACAATAGAAACAAATTGGCTACTAAATCTCAGTGTGCAACCTGCAACTTTACTGCAATGTTTACTTTTGAATTTTGTTTAATTATTAATTCATTTGGACCTACGTAGGTCCAAATGCATTAATAATTAGGCACAGGTCAAATGGCTGTGAGCTCCGGCACTTTATTTATAATCACACCACTAGGCATGGATTTTTTTTCCTGACCATCTGTTAGGACCCAGCGCAGGCTACACACACTCCATACCCACAGATCTTGCAGCTCTTCATGAAGACCCGGCCCTGGCTGAGCATCTTTACATCAATAAGACTTAGCTGCCCACGTGTAAAAGTAAAGCATCCTTCAGGATATATGCTATGCAGCAAAATATTGCTGTGCTAAAAGAGACCATAGTGAAAGTTTAGCTGTCTCTGCCCAGCCCAGGAGTGAGTGTTGGGCATGTAAGTGTAAGTTGGGCATGAGGTTGCAAACAATACGACAGAGGGTGGATGAAGTTGGCATTTGAAAACTTTGGGGGGGGGGGGGGAAATAATTGATTTGTGAGATTATGGCTGTGGAGAAAGTGGCAGGTGTAAAAGATATTTCTGATTGTGGCAGATCATAACGTTACAAGGACATCTCAGTGACCATGAGCTCTGGCCAGGACTAACATGTCTTCTTTATCCTTACTGTCCTCAGGCCTACCTTGTCCCCAGATCTAAAGGCAGCGTTCTGAGTCCTCAGTGCTTTTGGACTGCCCCAGTGAGCCACGGCTTCTGATTGGCCAGAACAGAGATGGGCGTCGTGGCTGAGATATTGTCCGTGCACGTGGTTTGTGTTGCTGTTGTAGGTGGCTGCAGAAACAGTCCTGCAGTGCCTCTGAGGAGCACCCTGGCCAAGCAAGACTGCCAGTCACTTTAGCTTTCACTATCCCAAACAGAAGATCAATCAATCAACCAACCAACCAACCAACCAACATATATATATTTATCAATCAATCAATCAATCAATTTTTATTTATATAGCGGCTTTTACAATTAATATTGTTTCTAGGCGCTTAACATAATCCCAGGGCCTGACTCCAAACAAGCAACAGTGGCAAGGAAAAACTCACCTTTAACAAGAAGAAACCTTGAGCAGGACCAGGCTCATGTAAGATTCAGATTCAGATTCAGATTCAGATCCTTTATTGTCCCACACGGGGAAATTTACAGTGCAACAACAGCAACAAGAGCACTCAGAGAAAAATAAGATAAAATCAAATAGAAATCAAATGGAATATACAAAGAGGATGTATATTTACAATAATCCAGATAAATGGATACTCGGCCTCTGTGTACCTGTACATAGTACAGAGGGTGAATACAATATACATATCAGAATATATAATATTCAGATTGTGTTAGCGGGTGTTCTGTTTATTGTGCAGTCTGACAGCAGCCGGCAGGAAAGATCTACGATACCTCTCCTTCACACAGCGAGGGTGGAGCAGCCGCTCACTGAAGGAGCTGCCCAGTGCTGTCAGGGTGTCCTGTAGGGGGTGGGACGTGTTGTTCAACATGGATGACAGCTTAGCCATCATCCTCCCATTTCCCACCACCTCCACTGAGTCCAGGGGACATCCCAGGACAGAGCTGGTCCTCCTTACCAGTCTGTCCATCCTCTTCCTGTCCCTGTCCGTGATGCTACTGGACCAGCAGACTATCCCGTAGAAGATGGCTGATCCCACCACAGAGTCATAGAAAGTCCTCAGGAGGGGTCCCTGCACTCCAAAAGACCTCAGCCTCCTGAGCAGGAACAGTCTGCTGTTGCCCTTCTTGACCAGGGCGTCTGTGTTGTGTGTCCAGTCCAGGTTATTGTTTAGGTGAACACCCAGGTACTTGTAGGACTCCACCACGTCAACATCTGTTCCCAGGATGTTCACTGGTGCAGGCGGGGGGTTGTTACGCCTGCGGAAATCCACCACCAGCTCCTTGGTTTTGCCAGCGTTGATCTGGAGGTTGTTCCGCAGGCTCCAGTCCACAAAGCCCTGAATAAGTTCTCTGTACCCCGTATCGTCCCCGTCCGTGATGAGGCCGACAGCAGCAGAGTCGTCAGAGAACTTCTGGAGGTGACATGAAGATGTGCTGTATGAGAAGTCCGCGGTGTAGAGGGTGAACAGGAAAGGAGCCAGAACTGTTCCCTGCGGGACACCGGTGCTGCAGAGAAGCCGATCTGACTGGGAGCCCTTCACCCTCACAAACTGTGGTCTTTGTGTGAGGTAGTCCAGAATCCATGTTGTGAGGTGGTGATCCACCCCAGCTACCTCCAGTTTGTCCCCCAGCAGCCTGGGCTGGATGGTGTTGAATGCACTGGAGAAATCAAAAAACATGATCCTCACAGTGCTTCCAGCCTTCTCCAGGTGAGTGAGGGAGGTGTGGAGGAGGTAGATGACGGCATCGTCCACCCCGATGCTCGGCTGGTAGGCGAACTGCAACGGGTCCATGAAGGAGCTCACCAGTGGGCGCAGGTGATCGAGGATGAGTCTCTCCAGCGTCTTCATCAGATGAGACGTCAGAGCCACCGGCCTGTAGCTGTTGAGCTCCTTGGGGTGCGGTGTTTTCGGCACTGGGACGATGCAGGACGTCTTCCACAGCTGTGGCACTCTCCCCAGCCTCAGGCTCAGGTTGAACATGGGACAAGGGACCCTCCTGCTGATGGCAGGCTGGGTAGAGAGAGAAGGGAGGGGGGGGAGGACAGGTAGAATAGGGAGGAGAGGTAGAGGAGAGGTGAGGTAGAGGAGAGAATAGGCATAGATCATAGAGAATACATACAGAAATACATTATATTAAGTGAATTATGCTGCCGGTGGAGTCAAGTTTAGTGGATCAGCAGGGTCGGAGGTCAGTATGCAGCTCTGAAGGCAGCGATACCTGTAGATGAATACAGAGGGGGGGGGGGGGGGGGCAGAAAAACTACACAAGACATAGCATCACTAGTCCACTTGATGAGGAGGAGAGGAGAGGAGACCATTTCCCAGTGGGGTGACAGAGGCCTGTCAGGTGATCATGTTTCTGGGCCCTGGCAGCCTCGGCCTATAGCAGCATAACGAAGATGTTAACCTAATGACTAGACAACCCCTAAGTATGATAATTTGTCTGTCTATCATAGTAACTGGGACTACAGAATTAATGACAATAAGCTTTGTCAAAGAGGAAGGTTTTTAGTCTAATCTTAAAAGAAGAGATGGAGTCAGCCTCCCGTACCTGGAAAGGGAGCAGGTTCCACAGCTGGGGACCTGGTAGCTAAATGCTAAGACCCCCATTCTACCCCTAGAGACTCTGGGGACCACAAGTAGACCAGCATTCTGAGAGCCGAGCGGTCTATTGGGACGATAAGGCATCACTAGCTCCTCCAGGTAGGATGGAGCTAGGCTTCTGAGTACCTTATAGGTCAGAAGAAGGGTTTTAAAAATTATTCTAAATTTAATGGGCAGCCAATGAAGAAACGCCAGTACAGGAGTAATGTGATCTCTTTTGTCAATACCTGTCATAACTCTAGATGCAGCATTTGGATCACCTTCTTAAAGAGTTTTTTGGACACCCTGATAATAAAGAATTACAATAGTCCAGCCTGGAAGCAACAAATGCATGGACTAACTTTTCAGCATCATGCCATGTCAGTAGTTTCCTAATCCTTGTGATGTTCCTCAGGTGAAAAAAGGCACTTCTAGAGACTTTTTTAATGTGTGAGTTGAAGGAGAGATTTTGATCAAAAGTTACTCCAAGATTCCTCACAGAGAGGCTAGATGTTAATGAGATACCATCTAGAGTGATCATGTGATCTAATCTATCCCTGAGAGGTTCAGGACCTGTGAGAATAATTATTATATTGTTATCATTAAATGCATTTGTATGTTTAGTACCTAAGTGCATGAAGAAGAAACAGAGTTTTTTTCACCTCTCTTGATTTAGTACACTTGTCCAGAGCATCAGATTTACTGTGAGATTGTTATCTGAAACCCTAAAAGCATCTTGGGAGGAAGTGAAAATTCCATATGGATAATGAGCTGATGTGAATAAAGGAAGGAGGTTTGCAGAGGAGCAGCAGAGCGACGGAGGGTCTTCAGAGTGAACTGCTGCTCGCTCTCCCTTGCAAGGTCTGTGGTTGTGTCTTTTGTTGATTCACGCTAGAGAAGAAATGGACCACTCTGTCAAAGTGACAGGTTGACCTTTCCCTGAACCCGCCCACATCTGTTTCCCCCCCCCCCCCCCCCTCCCTTCCCCGCCTCCCGCCATTTTTTAAAAGGGTGGATCCCCCCCCCGCCCCCCCCCTCCACCTCCTCCCGAGGAGGTGGATCCCCCCCCCCCCCCCGCCTTTCTCGCGTTGCTCATCTGTTTTAATAAGGGCAATAGTTACAACACAGTGACAAAACAATTTTGCCATAGTCCTGGCATAGCCATCCGTGGACAACATGAGTAGTTCTACATCCTTGATTGGTGAGACGGCTGTGACCGTTATAAGAGAATTGTGTGGAAAAGTAGTTGAAAAATCCACGGTGTTTGTACAGCGTTCTCAGGCGCCACCTTCGGAGCCTTTGCAGCAAGAATGGTCTTTGGAGCCTTATAGTCAAACAGGGAGTTTTGGGTATGTGTTCCGTTACAAGATGGGGAGCTGATTCTCTATCAGCGGGAAGAATCTTCCAGTGAGGGGCCTATGTTGTCGGCTACGATGTCTTCCAATGACTGGGTGTGTTGAAACTGATCAAACCGAGAATGGTGTGTGTGACTGAAGAAGGCTGTGAAGAAAGAAACAACACAGAACAGAAACCTTCCACAGAACAAACATTTGTGAGCATTTGGTTGACGAAAACCTCGGGTACGGGAAGATGGTTCTATCGTGCTAGCTACAAGATGCAGATGGAAGAGATGTCAGGGAAACCGAGACAGTATTTTGTCTTGGATCTTTTTAGCTCAGACTGTGGGGTTTTCAGCAACGTGTTGACTCTACCTCTTGCAGCATGGATCGAAAAGATGCATGAAATGGATGATAAAATCACAAAATTTTTTCACCATTGTCGTCTTTGGAACAACACTGTGGTGACGAAAAAAAGAGTCCTCCCTCGTGTAAGCCCACACCCATATCTCAAATGTATAAAAGACGTTCGTCTGAACCATACGTTACCCACTACCGGAGTGAAACACTAAGGAGAGCATGTCTACCAACAGAAGCGTCAAGAGCGGATCTGACACTCCGAGCAATTCCTATCTGTGGGATGAGGATGAGACACAAGCGGAACGCCCTCAACGTCGGCTTCGGCCTCGCAGGCTGGACTTTGACTCACTCATCCAACGCTGGGATCCCACGGATTCTAAGGAGTCTCTCACTCCTTGTCTAAGCCCTCCACCAACCCCACCCCTCGGACGCTCGGCATCGGATCCTGGGGTGTCCAGTCCTCACTCACCCTCACTGACACCACCCGTCAGAGACTCAGCATCACTTCCAGAGCTGTCCGAGTCTCTTCTCCAAGGCAGAGATCCTGCGCCGTCTCCGGCTTCTTCACGTCCAGGTTCTCCAATCTCTGTGAGCGGTGTGGAGAGTCTTTCACGCTCAACAACCCCTGATCTGCCTTTGCCCGACGACGCATCGGATCTCCCCGGGGCTGTATGTAACGGTGCTGACCAGCTTGACGGCTGGGCATCTGAATCTTTGGTCTGGTAAAAAAAGGCGTTCTTCATCTACTTAGCGTCGTCCTGGACCTGTACAAGGGTGAGGTTTGCAACGGATGTCGGATCGACCACCCCAGCCAGCGCCAACACCAGTGTTTGGATGTGATCGAACCGGGTTTCTACCGCAACAACTTTTACATGTTGATGAAAAGACTCTACACACCCAAGTTCATTCCTGCTATTCAAAATTTCCTGAAAGCGTGCGGTGTCAACGCTGACTACGTGAAAGTCAAGATCGCCGCAGAGACCCTTTTGTTCGAGCTGAAATCCAACGAATTAATCTACACTCCCATCCAACAAATGTACGAGAGTATCGCCGACAACGACAGCGAGATTAAACAGGAACATCTGGACACGGTGACTCAGTACTGGACTGAAAACACTTAAATGAAAATGGTGTTTTCAGATATAAAATGGGGAGCTTCTGGGGAAAAGTTGTAAACGATGTAGAAGGTGTCAAGATCCAATTGATCAAGGGTCAGATAATAAACATCTTGTACCAGGCTATTGAGAACAAAACGGCTTCAAACAAAAACATCTTGCTGGAAAAAACCAGAACGTGTGCAGGACCCGCACTTTGGGAAGAGATGGTAAATGACACGATGCTTATGAGCAAATCTGGATTGTCGGATTGTTTTAAAGTAATTTTTAAAGAACTGTCCAACGATGTTGTAAAACCATGTCATATGATAGCCTTTTATGCTTTGCTCATTGATGTGACCAACAGACTTGTGCAAAACAACCATTCTGTAAGCATCTTGGAAGAACTTGGAAAATTACACGATGATATCTGCCTCAGTCTAGATCATAAAGTCTTAACTCAAACTCTATTGATGATAACGCATTGGTCTTGGACTAGTTTTTGACTATCTGTACTTTCACATTACAAATGTTACAAATGTATTTGTCATGTTACTCACAAAATGTATTTGTTCATGTTACTCACAAAATGTATTTACTCATGTTACTCACAAAATGTGTATGCTAAAGATTTCTTAACAGCTAATAAAAAAATAAATACCTCTCAAACGAGCATCCCTTCTCATTCTGTTTTCAACATGTCTGAGACACGCTTCATGGAAAAAGTGTACTATGACCCCGCGCATCCCGGTAGCCTCGGTGGTGTAGAGCGGCTCCATAAGGGGGTGCAAGAAGAAATGGGAAAGACGGTTCCTCGAGAAAATGTTAAAACATTTCTACAGGGACAGGACGCTTACACTCTACACAAACCGGCCAGGATACATTTTCCAAGAAACAGGGTTTTCGCCCCCCGCCCTTTAAACCAATTTCAAGCGGACCTGTGCGATATGCAAGCCCTGTCGGAGCATAATGACGGATACAATTATTTATTAACGGTCATAGACATATTTTCCAAAAAAGCTTACGTCAGGGCTCTGAAGAGAAAATCAGCGGCTGAGGTGGTAAAGGCGTTTGAATCCATTTTTGAGTCAAGTCAGACGCCTGAAAAAATACAAACTGATGCGGGGAAAGAATTTTTTAACAAGAGTTTTGAAGCTTTGATGAGAAAACACAATATCGTTCATTTTTCCACCGCCAGCCACCTTAAGGCCTCTGTGATTGAAAGATTTAATCGTACATTAAAAGGTAGAATGTGGAGATATTTTACAGCAAACAACACTCTGCGATACACCGACGTCTTACAAGACTTGGTGAAAAGCTATAATCACAGTTATCACAGCAGTATCAAGATGAAACCCGCTGATGTAACCTCGGAGAACACTTTTGAAGTGTTTCAAAACTTGTACGGTAAATCTGAAAACCGACGGAAGGCTGAAACCAAGATGAATTTCAAGAAGGGGGACCTAGTTAGAATTTCAAAACTGAGAGGAGTGTTTGATAAAAAATATGAACAGAGTTTTACGAACGAGGTGTTTACGGTATCTGAACGCATCCCTCGCGACCCTCCAGTGTACAAGTTAAAAGATTACGATGGAGAACCCATCCAAGGGTCATTTTATGAGCCAGAGCTACAAAGGTAAACGATGGGGGAAGACAGACTTTTCCACGTAGAAAAGATTCTGAAGCATCGCGTCGTCAGGGGTGAAAAGCAAGTCTTTGTAAGTTGAAAAAACTGGCCGGAGAAATTCAACAGCTGGATCAAAGCCGCAGATTTAAAGAACGTATAAAAATAAAAACTCCACTGCGCTCGCAACGGAATCATTTCATCATGTACGGTCCGAAGGACGAGTTCCAGTTACCGCGTGGATTTGCCTCAACATATCGATTTAGAGGGAAGCTGGGAAGTAGCTTTAACGCAGATTTCATACCCGCACACCTTTTATCACCTTTATCAGGAGGATGCCTACTTTTACTGGAGGGGAAAAACCTCAAGAACCGGCCACGGAGAGCAAGGTGCATCGTCAAGAGATGAGACAATCATATTTCAACGGCTTCTCAGCCTTTAGATTCGAGATGGACGGACAATTTAGAAGAATAAAGTCTGATATTTACCTCGTCTATGACAGTCTTTCGAAAAGATTTGATTTCCAATCGGGAGGTAAAACCCACGTACTCTTCGAAGGACCCCTGGCATATTTGATGGGTATGAAATCAGGGGAATGGTTTACGTTTGACCAAAGGTATGCGTACTATCCCTGCGATTTACGAGCTGGGTTTTATCACATGTATTGTTACAGCGACGTAGTTGCACCGCAGATGGTCGGCGACGTTTATGCGCCACTTTTGAGAACGATTGATGTAAAAGGAACGTTCGGTGAAATCGTCACACAGTATTTCAATCCTGCTTACTATTTACCGGTGTCCAAAAACCACATTGAAAACATTCAGGTGGAGATAAAAACGGATCAAAACAACCGGTAAAATTTTCATACGGCAAGACTATCGCGACTCTCCACTTTAGACCTAGAACTTGAACCCCAGGGTTATATATATTCCAATCGCCCGCGTCCTCATCATTCATTTTCAGGAGGCTGATCAGCTATCCACACACAAAGTGTTCAAGGCTAAGAGAAAAATAGAGAAAAGAAAATGGCTCGGGTAGGTTTGAGAGAAGATCCTCACCGATTTGTACAATATTATGAGAGTCAAGTAGGGGGGGGGTTGCGGGGTTTACGGTGCACCGGTCATGTACGGTCGGGGGATAGGATCTTTTTTCTAAATTATTTCGTTTCGTCAGCCCTTTGGCCAAGAAAGGTTTCGAAATAGCTAAACCTCATCTTAAAGCCGCTGCGAGTAACATCGCCTCCAACGCCGTCAAACACGTGATGGAACGGTTCGCCGGTGATCAAGAGATGAAGCAAGAAGGATCCGGGGGCATTATGGTGTTGTCGCGTAGGAAGAGAAGACGACCCCCCGGAGAGAACGCATCCCCTCGAGCTTTAATAAACAGCCGTTCGGAAAAGAGAAATCAGTTGCAAAAGGCCGTCGTGTGAAGAAGAAGTCCGTCCGGAGCTTGATATTTTTTAAGAATATCTTTTCTTTGAGAAAAAAGAAAATGGCTCTAGTACATCAGAAATCTCCAGAGTGTACTCTGGCCGAAGTGGATCAGCAGGGTCGGAGGTCGGTATGCAGCTCTGAAGGGCAGCGGAACAGCGATACTGTAGAGAATAGAGAGGGGATGGGGGGGGGCAAGAAGGGGGGGGGGGGGGCGGGACAGAAAACTACACAAGACATAGCATCACTAGTCCACTTGATGAGGAGGAGAGGAGAGGAGACCATTTCCCAGTGGGGTGACAGAGGCCTGTCAGGTTGACATGTTTCTGGGCCCTGGAAGCCTCGGCCTATAGCAGCATAACGAAGATGTAACCTAATGACTAGACAACCCCTAAGTATGATAATTTGTCTGTCTATATAGACTGGGACTACAGAATTAATGACAATAATTTGTCAAAGAGGAAGGTTTTTAGTCTAATCTTAAAAGAAGAGATGGAGTCAGCCTCCCGTACCTGGAAAGGGAGCAGGTTCCAACAGCTGGGGACCTGGTAGCTAAATGCTAAGACCCCCATTCTACCCCTAGAGACTCTGGGGACCACAAGTAGACCAGCATTCTGAGAGCCGAGCGGTCTATTGGGACGATAAGGCATCACTAGCTCCTCCAGGTAGGATGGAGCTAGGCTTCTGAGTACCTTATAGGTCAGAAGAAGGGTTTTAAAAAATTATTCTAAATTTAATGGGCAGCCAATGAAGAAACACCCAGTACAGGATAATGTGATCTCTTTTGTCAATACCTGTCATAACTCTAGATGCAGCATTTTGGATCACCTTCTTAAAGAGTTTTTTGGACACCACCTGAAATAAAGAATTACAATAGTCCAGCCTGGAAGCAACAAATGCATGGACTAACTTTCAGCATCATGCCATGTCAGTAGTTTCCTAATCCTGTGATGTTCCTCAGGTGAAAAAGGAAAAAGGCACTTCTAGAGACTTTTTTAATGTGTGAGTTGAAGGAGAGATTTTGATCAAAAGTTACTCCAAGATTCCTCACAGAGAGGCTAGATGTTAATGAGATACCATCTAGAGTGATCATGTGATCTAATCTATCCCTGAGAGGTTCAGGACCTGTGAGAATAATTATATATTGTTATAATTTAAATGATTTGTATGTTTAGTACCTAAGTGCATGAAGAAGAAAAACGAGTTTTTTTCAACTCCTTGATTTAGTACACTTGTCGCAGCATCAGATTACTGGAGATTGGTATCTGAAACCTAAAGCATCTTGGGAGGAAGTGAAAATTCATAGGGATTAATGAGTGCGTTGAATAAAAGGAAGGAGTTGAGAGGAGCCGAGAGCGACGGAGGGTTTCCAGAGTGAACTGTGCTCGATCTCATTGCAAGGTATCTGTGTTTGGTATTTTGTTTGATTCACGCTAGAGAAGAAATGGACCACTTCTTGTCAAAGTGACAGGTGACCTTCCTGAACCCGCCCACATCTGTCCCCCCCCCCCCCCCACCTCCCTTCCCGCCTCCCGCCATTTTTTAAAGGGTGGATCCCCCACCCGCCCCACCCCCCTCCTCCCGAGGAGGGGGATCCCCCCCCCCCCCCGCCTTTCTCGCTTGCTCATCTGTTTTTAATAAGGGCAATAGTTACAACACAGTGACAAAACAATTTTGCCATAGTCCTGGCATAGCCATCCGTGGACAACATGAGTAGTTCTACATCCTTGATTGGTGAGACGGCTGTGACCGTTATAAGAGAATGTGTGGAAAAGTAGTTGAAAAATCCACGGTGTTTGTACAGCGTTCTCAGGCGTCACCTTCGGAGCCTTTGCAGCAAGAATGGTCTTTGGAGCCTTATAGTCAAACAGGGAGTTTTGGGTATGTGTTCCGTTACAAGACGGGGGAGCTGATTCTCTATCAGCGGGAAGAATCTTCCAGTGAGGGGCCTATGTTGTCGGCTACGATGTCTTCCAATGACTGGGGTGTGTTGAAACTGATCAAACCGAGAATGGTGTGTGTGACTGAAGAAGGCTGTGAAGAAAGAAACAACACAGAACAGAAACCTTCCACAGAACAAACATTTGTGAGCATTTGGTTGACGAAAACCTCGGGTACGGGAAGATGGTTCTATCGTGCTAGCTACAAGATGCAGATGGAAGAGATGTCAGGGAAACCGAGACAGTATTTTGTCTTGGATCTTTTTAGCTCAGACTGTGGGGTTTTCAGCAACGTGTTGACTCTACCTCTTGCAGCATGGATCGAAAAGATGCATGAAATGGATGATAAAATCACAAAATTTTTTCACCATTGTCGTCTTTGGAACAACACTGTGGTGACGAAAAAAAGAGTCCTCCCTCGTGTAAGCCCACACCCATATCTCAAATGTATAAAAGACGTTCGTCTGAACCATACGTTACCCACTACCGGAGTGAAACACTAAGGAGAGCATGTCTACCAACAGAAGCGTCAAGAGCGGATCTGACACTCCGAGCAATTCCTATCTGTGGGATGAGGATGAGACACAAGCGGAACGCCCTCAACGTCGGCTTCGGCCTCGCAGGCTGGACTTTGACTCACTCATCCAACGCTGGATCCCACGGATTCTAAGGAGTCTCTCACTCCTTGTCTAAGCCCTCCACCAACCCCACCCCTCGGACGCTCGGCATCGGATCCTGGGGTGTCCAGTCCTCACTCACCCTCACTGACACCACCCGTCAGAGACTCAGCATCACTTCCAGAGCTGTCCGAGTCTCTTCTCCAAGGCAGAGATCCTGCGCCGTCTCCGGCTTCTTCACGTCCAGGTTCTCCAATCTCTGTGAGCGGTGTGGAGAGTCTTTCACGCTCAACAACCCCTGATCTGCCTTTGCCCGACGACGCATCGGATCTCCCCGGGGCTGTATGTAACGGTGCTGACCAGCTTGACGGCTGGGCATCTGAATTCTTTGGTCTGGTAAAAAAAGGCGTTCTTCATCTACTTAGCGTCGTCCTGGACCTGTACAAGGGTGAGGTTTGCAACGGATGTCGGATCGACCACCCCAGCCAGCGCCAACACCAGTGTTTGGATGTGATCGAACCGGGTTTCTACCGCAACAACTTTTACATGTTGATGAAAAGACTCTACACACCCAAGTTCATTCCTGCTATTCAAAATTTCCTGAAAGCGTGCGGTGTCAACGCTGACTACGTGAAAGTCAAGATCGCCGCAGAGACCCTTTTGTTCGAGCTGAAATCCAACGAATTAATCTACACTCCCATCCAACAAATGTACGAGAGTATCGCCGACAACGACAGCGAGATTAAACAGGAACATCTGGACACGGTGACTCAGTACTGGACTGAAAACACTTAAATCTGAAAATGGTGTTTTCAGATATAAAATGGGGAGCTTCTGGGGAAAAGTTGTAAACGATGTAGAAGGTGTCAAGATCCAATTGATCAAGGGTCAGATAATAAACATCTTGTACCAGGCTATTGAGAACAAAACGGCTTCAAACAAAAACATCTTGCTGGAAAAAACCAGAACGTGTGCAGGACCCGCACTTTGGGAAGAGATGGTAAATGACACGATGCTTATGAGCAAATCTGGATTGTCGGATTGTTTTAAAGTAATTTTTAAAGAACTGTCCAACGATGTTGTAAAACCATGTCATATGATAGCCTTTTATGCTTTGCTCATTGATGTGACCAGCAGACTTGTGCAAAACAACCATTCTGTAAGCATCTTGGAAGAACTTGGAAAATTACACGATGATATCTGCCTCAGTCTAGATCATAAAGTCTTAACTCAAACTCTATTGATGATAACGCATTGGTCTTGGACTAGTTTTTGACTATCTGTACTTTCACATTACAAATGTTACAAATGTATTTGTTGTTACTCACAAATGTATTTGTTCATGTTACTCACAAAATGTATTTACTCATGTTACTCACAAAATGTGTATGCTAAAGATTTCTTAACAGCTAATAAAAAAATAAATACCTCTCAAACGAGCATCCCTTCTCATTCTGTTTTCAACATGTCTGAGACACGCTTCATGGAAAAAGTGTACTATGATCCCGCGCATCCCGGTAGCCTCGGTGGTGTAGAGCGGCTCCATAAGGGGGTGCAAGAAGAAATGGGAAAGACGGTTCCTCGAGAAAATGTTAAAACATTTCTACAGGGACAGGACGCTTACACTCTACACAAACCGGCCAGGATACATTTTCCAAGAAACAGGGTTTTCGCCCCCCGCCCTTTAAACCAATTTCAAGCGGACCTGTGCGATATGCAAGCCCTGTCGGAGCATAATGACGGATATAATTATTTATTAACGGTCATAGACATATTTTCCAAAAAAGCTTACGTCAGGGCTCTGAAGAGAAAATCAGCGGCTGAGGTGGTAAAGGCGTTTGAATCCATTTTTGAGTCAAGTCAGACGCCTGAAAAAATACAAACTGATGCGGGGAAAGAATTTTTAACAAGAGTTTTGAAGCTTTGATGAGAAAACACAATATCGTTCATTTTTCCACCGCCAGCCACCTTAAGGCCTCTGTGATTGAAAGATTTAATCGTACATTAAAAGGTAGAATGTGGAGATATTTTACAGCAAACAACACTCTGCGATACACCGACGTCTTACAAGACTTGGTGAAAAGCTATAATCACAGTTATCACAGCAGTATCAAGATGAAACCCGCTGAGGTAACCTCGGAGAACACTTTTAAAGTGTTTCAAAACTTGTACGGTAAATCTGAAAACCGACGGAAGGCTGAAACCAAGATGAATTTCAAGAAGGGGGACCTAGTTAGAATTTCAAAACTGAGAGGAGTGTTTGATAAAAAATATGAACAGAGTTTTACGAACGAGGTGTTTACGGTATCTGAACGCATCCCTCGCGACCCTCCAGTGTACAAGTTAAAAGATTACGATGGAGAACCCATCCAAGGGTCATTTTATGAGCCAGAGCTACAAAAGGTAACGATGGGGGAAGACAGACTTTTCCACGTAGAAAAGATTCTGAAGCATCGCGTCGTCAGGGGTGAAAAGCAAGTCTTTGTAAGTTGGAAAAACTGGCCGGAGAAATTCAACAGCTGGATCAAAGCCGCAGATTTAAAGAACGTATAAAAATCAACTCGCGATCGCAACGGATATCATTTCATCATGTACGGTCCGAAGGACGAGGTTTTTTTTATTACCCTACCCTCCAACGCCAGCGTCGATGTTTTTAAAGAAAACACGAGTTCCAGTTACCGCGTGGATTTGCCTCAACATATCGATTTAGAGGGAAGCTGGGAAGTAGCTTTAACGCAGATTTCATACCCGCACACCTTTTATCACCTTTATCAGGAGGATGCCTACTTTTACTGGGAGGGAAAAACCTCAAGAACCGGCCACGGAGAGCAAGGTGCATCGTCAAGAGATGAGACAATCATATTTCAACGGCTTCTCAGCCTTTAGATTCGAGATGGACGGACAATTTAGAAGAATAAAGTCTGATATTTACCTCGTCTATGACAGTCTTTCGAAAAGATTTGATTTCCAATCGGGAGGTAAAACCCACGTACTCTTCGAAGGACCCCTGGCATATTTGATGGGTATGAAATCAGGGGAATGGTTTACGTTTGACCAAAGGTATGCGTACTATCCCTGCGATTTACGAGCTGGGTTTTATCACATGTATTGTTACAGCGACGTAGTTGCACCGCAGATGGTCGGCGACGTTTATGCGCCACTTTTGAGAACGATTGATGTAAAAGGAACGTTCGGTGAAATCGTCACACAGTATTTCAATCCTGCTTACTATTTACCGGTGTCCAAAAACCACATTGAAAACATTCAGGTGGAGATAAAAACGGATCAAAACAAACCGGTAAAATTTTCATACGGCAAGACTATCGCGACTCTCCACTTTAGACCTAGAACTTGAACCCCAGGGTTATATATATTCCAATCGCCCGCGTCCTCATCATTCATTTTCAGGAGGCTGATCAGCTATCCACACACAAAGTGTTCAAGGCTAAGAGAAAATAGAGAAAAAGAAAATGGCTCGGGTAGGTTTGAGAGAAGATCCTCACCGATTTGTACAATATTATGAGAGTCAAGTAGGGGGGAATTTGCCGGGGTTTTACGGCGCACCGGTCATGTACGGTCGGGGGATAGGATCTGTTTTCTAAATTATTTCGTTTCGTCAGCCCTTTGGCCAAGAAAGGTTTCGAAATAGCTAAACCTCATCTTAAAGCCGCTGCGAGTAACATCGCCTCCAACGCCGTCAAACACGTGATGGAACGGTTCGCCGGTGATCAAGAGATGAAGCAAGAAGGATCCGGGGGCATTATGGTGTTGTCGCGTAGGAAGAGAAGACGACCCCCCGGAGAACGCATCCCCTCGAGCTTTAATAAACAGCCGTTCGGTAAAAGGAAGAAATCAGTTGCAAAAGGCCGTCGTGTGAAGAAGAAGTCCGTCCGGAGCTCTGATATTTTTAAGAATATCTTTTCTTTGAGAAAAAAGAAAATGGCTCTAGTACATCAGAAATCTCCAGAGTGTACTCTGGCCGAATTGGATTTATTTTCAGCACCTATGACGCAGCTGTCTATCGATGAAAAAACCTACACGGAAATTTCTCCCCTGTCAGCCATCACCGACGGGGGACCCATTGAGTTTTTCATCCCCGGAGACGGGGACCGGTATCTGGATCTGAACGACACTCTGTTGCATCTCCGTGTAAAAATCACCAACCCTAACGGATCGAACCTAGCTAATGACGCAGCGGTGGGTCTTATCAATTATCCTCTAAATACAATTTTCAGTCAATGCGACGTGACCCTGGGGGATCGACTCATCTCTCAGTCGAGCGCTACCCACCCCTATCGCTGCATGATTGAGACCCTGCTCAACTTTTCACCGGACACGCTCTCCAGTCAGTTTACCGGGGGTCTTTTTTACAAAGATACCGCCGGGTCAGTGGACTCTATCGTGCTCGTGAACGGTCCAAATAATGGGCTAACGAGGGAGAGCCGCGTCCACAGCCCGTTCCAGAGAAGTACACCTGCTCGGTCCTCTCCACGGGGACATCTTTTCTGCGAGAGACTATTGCTCAACTCTGTCGATTTGAGAATTAAACTGACGCGAGCCAACGATGCTTTCTGCCTCATGGGGGCGCGTGACTCTGCTTTTAGCCTAAAAGTACTGGGGGCTTCCCTATTTGTTAAAAAAGTAGCCGTGTCCCCGCAGTCAGGTTAGGTCACGCCGCCGCCTTAATGAAGGGCAACGCTCTCTACCCCCTTTCACGCGTTAATGTGAAAACTTACTCTATTCCGGCAAACTCTAGGGTTTGCAACCAGGAGAATCTGTTTCTGGGTAGCATACCAAAGTACGTGGTTCTGGGTATGGTACACCACGAGGCTTTCACAGGAAGACGAGACCTGTCGCCTTTTAATTTCAGACACTATGACATCGAATACCTGGCTCTCTGTCAGGACGGCCGGCAAGTTCCGGCTAAAGCTTTCCAACCCGATTTTAACAACGGGGTGTCCGTCAGAGAATTCTACAACATGTTCCTGGCTACCGGGAGACATCTCAAAGATTTACCCCTGAGTATCAGCCGTGATGACTTTAATGACGGCTACTCTCTGTTTGTGTTTAATCTCAATCCGAGCGATGACAACGACGCACTGTCTACCGTCTCAAACGGAAACCTCAGGCTGGAGTTGAGATTTAGAACACCCCTGCCGCACACCGCGACCCTTATCGTCTACGCCTGTTACGATTCTATTCTGGAGATCAACGCCAAGAGGCAGGTGCTGGTGGACTATTATTAAAAGATGGACAACGTTCAACTAGAGAACCTTCTGCATAGCCTGCTGGGAGATGTGTTTTGCGGGGTGTGGGCGTCCGATCAACTGCCCATGCTGAATCCCTCTTTTAGAACCCCGGCCTACTTTATCGTCAACACACATCCGGCTCACATGCCGGGGGAGCACTGGTTAGCTTTGACGCTGGAAAATGGTGGCATAGCCACCTTTTTGATTCTTTTGATTTCCGCCGGACTTTGATCACTACCCTCCGAGCATCTTACAGTTTCTGGAAAAACGTTCTAAAAACATTGAGTACCACGACGTTCAGTTGCAGCACCACATGTCGACGGTCTGCGGACAACATTGCATCTATTACCTCTGTCACCGCGCGTGCGGGCTATCTTTTGATCAAGTACTGTCTTTGTACAATGATGATGTAATAAAGAATGACTTCATGGTGTACGACTATGTGAGGAAATATCAGCGCTGTATTAGAAATAAAATCAATGGTCCCTCCAAGCAGGGGTGTTGTTTTTTGCAATGTTTAAAGATTTTTAAAGTTTTTGAATGAATGACTGTACGCTCAAAAAAATGTTAATAAACGCTTTATTGGTAAAAGACAAAACTTTGTGTATTACATTTATTCACGATGAAATGTTAATCCAACGCGGGGGGGTCATTTGTTCGTCTTCTAGTTTTTGACGGTAGATCCGCAGGTGTTTCAGAGTCTTGAGATCCGATCGCATCCATCTTGAGGAGTCGGTATTGATTACGCGCTCGTGGGTTACTTATAGAAGACAAAGGGATGTTTAATTCGAGAGTAGATTGAAAGATTTAAAAAAATGTGTCCATCCGGAGAACCCATCAAGAGAGTTTTTTTTTTTTAAAAAGAACACAGTGTCGGTTCTACGTGAGTACAGATTCCCTCGATTCATACATCGTGATGCCCGATATTCTTTAAGTCGATTTCGTCGTCATTGTCGATCGATCGTAGCGTCGCGATCTCTGCAAGAGGTCTTGCATACGAGTCTCGAGGATCAGCCTCTGCTATTCTTCTTTCAGACGTCGTCCCTGCTCGAATGTGCTTCCTGCCGTCATCTTTGTCCATCTCGTCGATTTTTTAGTCTGCGATTCGCAAAGGCTTGCATGATATGATGGTATAGAGTTTATTTTTTAATTTTTCATGCAGACCCTGCTCTCAAGATGGCTCTCACTCCAACCAGCATCGAGTCCTCCGCATCACATCGATTGGACTGGTCGGTGCGTCAGGCGGTTGAGTTGAGAGGGTGACGAGAAACATTTTTTGGGCCTTTTCAAAGTCATTTTCGTATCAATCCGACGAGGTTCCCGATCAAAGGTACCCGCTGAGAGGAGAGGTAAAAGAAATCCGCCCCTGCTTCTTTAGAACCTGTTGCTTCCTCTTTAAACTGGTTCTTTTATCAGCCACAGTTTGATATTTTTTCTTTCTCTTCTTTTTTTAAATTGAGGAAGGAGTCAGGGGGACGTTTCCTTTAGAATTTAAAGAAATCTCACACAGTGTCTGGATAAAATCCGGGGAGCTGTGAATAAGAATGTCTCTACGTTTCTTGGTGTGGCACGGTACAGGGTCAGCAGGGGTGCGTTTCTTTTTATACGCGCTGACATGATGATCTACGTCGACGCTCTGGGGATGTAAACGGCCGCTTGCTGGTGAGGAAGTACACCCGTCCTCAGTCTGTACGGATCTGGGCAGACGGGGGTGAGATCCACTATTAAAATACCCGTGAGGGTCTTTTGTGGCGTCTTCAAAACTCTCCAAGAAAAATGTTTTGTGATGGAAAAATCTGATGAGCCAATATATTCATTTGTAGTTTATCCCGTGGGTTTTTAAACATGACCAAATAATTGCTGTTCAAACTGATGGTGCGACTGTGTTTACCCTGGTGAAACACGTTTTGAGTCAACATCATAACGCTCATGTTTCTGTGGTGGCGATACTGTGTAAAAATCTTTACCACTTCAGGATGGTCAGAGGCTTGAAAAATAACATCGTCCAAAATAATCAAATGCTTTTGATCAGGAGGAAACAGAAACAGGTTTCATCTTCAAAAGAATCTGGCAGACCTTTGACAAATTTAATGTTTTATTTTTTTTGCAGTTGCAGTCGTGTACATAGGTTGAAAAGAGGTATAAATCCACACGATATTGTCAGGTACAACATTTATTACACGGTCACAGTTTTCCAATACATTTTTTACAAAATAGGTCTTTCCACACCCGCTCGGACCCACGATTAAACAAGAAAAAGGAAAGATAAACCTAGGATCAAATTCAATTTCCTGCATTTCTAATACCCGAAAGGCAGAGTTGTTCCGTCAGCAAAGAGTCGTCTTTTGTCATACACCACCCTAAATTTTTTATCAAATGACACATTTCTCAATGCAAAACCCTTTTTATCACGTCTGATGCTGTGTTGACGGATCTCGATCGTGTTTCCCTCTTGTTTATTACTCAGGTAACCCTCCACCAGCTCTCTGACACTGTCAAAGCTCACACGCTCACAAAATTCCCGGGTCTGAGTGATACCTTTCACACGCATGACGACTTTCTTTTTATTTCGTGTTTGGTACGCGTAACTCTTGGGACCCGCCGCTGCAAACTCTTGAATGCTGTCACCATCCAGTTCATCCGTCAGGTCACCTAAATAGTTACCCAGCTCTAGAGGTTTCTCACCCTCTTTGACCAGATAGATTAAACTATCTGTGTCGATGTAAAACACTCTGTCTTGTAGTTTTTCCAGATAACTGTACAGCTTCAGTCGTGCGTGTGCTGTGGTGAATGCTGCAATAAAAAACATTACTCTGTTTACCTGGGGGTTGAACGTACCTGTCGGTGTATTTCCACCTGATGAGAGCTCTGTTGCTGTGGAGAACGGAAAAGTATTCGACTTTGTATTTACCTGAAAACATGTAACTAAAGAATTCTTTAGGATCTGAGACAATGGTGGTTTTAAACAAATTATCTCTCTGTGCAAACTTTCCCCACAAACTGTTGAGACACAATTTAGCAACCTGTCTTTTCACAGGATTGGTCTCGATTTTGCCAGCATCTAAAAGAATGCCCTGATGCTCCTGATAGTCCCTGATGTATTTTTCCCTGCTCTCTCGGTCCGTCGCCGCCTCAGCGGGGTAACCCGAGGCTTCCTGCTTTCCTTTCAAAAAGGTGTGTATGTAGTCGGTAAACACAGTGTCGCTGCTCTTGTCAAAGTGCCAGACTTCTGTAATTTTACCCACCCTGTACCCCACATCCAGAGCTTTGATGAATTCAACGGTGACCCAGACCCCCGTCAGAGCTCTGCCCTCATCGTCGTGTTCGCAGGGGCCACCCTCATTGTTAGTTTCGGCACAGGTGCGACACAGTGTAAAGAGTAATTTACCTCCCTCACTTTTGTGCGGTAACACGGGGAATAAAAGACCTCGAGGAGGATACACAGTGGCTCTGATGAAGCCGTAGTAGCTGCGTGGGTCCTCGAAATCTTTGTAGATGATCACGGGGTGACCAAGGGGGAGAGCAAGTACTGTTGACAAACGGGTACAGTGAGGTGACATCAACATAGTGGATGGTTTCATCGGGCGCTGCCGTGTGTCGCAGTTTTAAAGCGCTCGTTCTACCTCCGAAAAGTGCTTTTCGGGGGTTGAGAGGCTCAGGAGCGTTAAAGCAACGGAGAAATTCTTTAACCTCCGTGCATGTTGTTTTCATCTGGTTCCACGTGTGTTCTCTCATGACTACAACACGAACCCCATGTGTGGTCTGTAGCTCACTCACCCTCTTCTCACTTTTGTAGTGCAGTTCACCAAAGGTGACGCCTCTCATATCGCACTGTACTGTGGGATCAAAGCAACTGGGACAGCCGTGGTAAAAACATCCATGAAATTCCCAGACATGTTTTACACCGTCAATCTCAGCATATCCGTCTACGAAAAATGCACCAATCTGTTTTTCACCCATGTTTAGAGCATGCTGTATAAAGATTTTTTCTTTGTGCATCAACCATTCTAACCATTGAACCGATGCGCTAGAGAATCTTTTGCTCTGATTCAAATAGTTGTGAGGGCAGGGGATAGCCAGAGTGTTAGGAGTCAGATAATTGGTGCGAAACACCTTCATACAGGCTCCGGCTATGGTGATAGAACCAAAAGGGTCTACCCCCGTCTCACCTAGGAACTGATCTCTAAATTTAAGACTGCCCTGGGTGAGAATGTCAACATCATTTTTGCAGTACAGCGAGGCCTCCTTTTGGAAGTCAAAGGTACCTCGGCTGACCTCGTTGTACCACGGGTCAAATTCTTCCCGTTCGCGCACCGTCATGCGATCTACGTCGTAGTCGGACGGAACGGGATAGGGCCCCACGTAATTGAGGTGAATTTCTGAGCTAAATTTGTGTGGGAAATACCCCTTGGTCTTGTCAGTGAATCCTAAGGCTTGGGGCATAGCGCTGAGACGCATGGGGAGAAATGACAGGGAATCTATGAATTTGAGACCATAATGGGATTCCTCAAAACTGAGGATTTTACTCCCGTTCATCAGAATCTGTTGTGGCGTCACATCCAGTTCCAACATACCTTTTAACACCAGATAACTGTCAAACCCCTTGGCATTATGGGCTATAAAGATGTTCTGTTTGTATCGTGGCTTCCTGAAATGCAAAATAAACATTTTAGCACAGTCAAGACCATAAAACGCCTTCTCTTCACCTTTGGATGTTTTTGTATGCACTAAAAAAGGAACATGCTCTCCATTTTGACCCACAAATGTTTCAAAATCATAAAAAACCAAATCAGGATGTGAGATGTCTGGTTGGAGGGTAGGAATGTAACAACTATGATCGAACTTTAGAGTCGCTCTGCAGTTTTTCACCACAGATTTTACATTTTTTCACCGCACAGCGATGCTTTGCATCGTCTAACGACAAATTGACACTGTAGTATAGTTCGCATCGTGCGCATTTTTTGATTTGGTCGCAGAGGCTGGACTTTCTGCTTGAACCGACCAATTTGTGTCTGGTGAAACAAGAGGGTGAGCGACACGTTCTGTTACAGTCAGAGCAAACCACTGTGTTGAACCCTTCTGTGGGGCAGGCAGGATCGTTGCACACTGCGCAGTAACCTTTACAAAAGTGGGTATAGGGGTGCTTAAAAGTCTTGTAACAATAATTACAGACTGACGACCCCAGGAAGGCTTTGAGATTTTTATCCCATAATAGTGATTTTGTAGTAAAAAGAGAAACAACTGATTGGAACGATCAGAGAATTTTGTCTCATAATGTGAGAGGGGTTTACTGTGGCATGTTCTGTAAAACACAACAATTTTACGCCCCAAAATATTTTCAAATTTACCAATGTCACTGAAAGTGACGGGGGTCTCATCATTTAACCAGCCTGATGCTGCAACTTCCTCGCAATATCAAGGCATTCTCTTTCAGTAAGTTTCGGGTAGATAACGTGAGCTAGACTGATGGCGAAGCAAAGCTGGTTGTCTCTGTTGTCTACGATAAATAAGTGACGTCTTTTTTGTCAATGATTTCACAGTCTAGAGTTTTCTCCATCTTACGTTTGGCACCTCCTCCTGGGTTCTGCACCACGTGAAGGATGAATTCTATATTCTCATCCGCTGAAATGATACCGTTTGACTGCACAATCCGATCTAGCATTCCATTAAAAGCCGGTAGAATATTTTCACCTTGTTCATCCACAGCAACTGTAACATGATTGTGTACGTTTTCACCCACCACCTCCAACTGTATTAAATCATTGCGACTACTATGTCGTCTGGCAACATCCACCAATTCGCTGATAACCCCTGTTACATCTCGATAGAATGTTGCAATGTCAGGCACATTTCCCCGAGTGGGAATGTTAAAGGAGCGTCTTGTTCTCCATGCGTTAAAATCATTAAAAAACCTCTCACCCCGCTCAGGAGAGAGATCGGATGGATTTCTCCTAGCCCTCCTCCCCCTTGCTGAGGAGAAAGTTGAGGGGGGGCCATCTGTGAACCCTTGAGGGGCTGCTCTCGACCCCCTTGTGTGTCTGCTGAATCCGTCTCTGATCTGATTGTTACCGCGTGTGTGTAAGACATGATCACTTTGCGTGTGGAGAGCTGATGAAGGAGAATGATTTTCAAACTCTACTGCATTAACTGCATTAAGGTTTTCGAGGGCATCATTTATGAGTTGTAAGGTGTCAAGTTCTAGGACGTTTTCATTTTGCTCTGTAAAATGTAAATTTATTGGAATGGAGATTGGAATTTCACTTAATTGATCAACAGCTATTTGTAAAGCATTCGGTACTTGATTAAAATATTCAACATTGAAATCCTCATCACTTAATTGATCAACAGCTATTTGTAAAACAATCGGTACTTGATTAAAATATTCAACATTGAAATCCTCATCCATATCTTAAACAAAAGACAGAAAAAGGAAAAAAAAAAAAAAAATTACAGCTTTTTCAACACTGTTTTAGTACACCTTTGGTTACAATTGGAGGAAACAATATACCGTATGACATTATTGAAAATCTCCAGCACTACCTTGTCTTGGGGGTGTTGGGAATGAATGTAGCAGCCTGTATCTCAGCCCTGTCAAAGAGCGGATCAGGAACGCTCTCGTGGTGCTCGTGCTGTTGTTGGGGATGATTGTATCCGGCTGTATCCCCGTCCACCCTGTTGAAGGACGGTGACGAACGCTCTCGTGGTGCTTGTGCTGTTGTTGGGGATGATCGTTGCCCCCCGTATCCCCCTCGACCCTGTTGAAGGACGGTTCAGGAACGCTCTCGTTTAATCTCAACCCTGAATCTGTAATTAGATGAGAGATGAGTTATTATTTTTTTATATATTATTATTATTATTAGTCAAGAAGATATAGTATAAATATACCATCAAACAATCTCCTAACAATGTTAGACTTGTGTCTCTGGTTCCTACGTCTCCTTATCGGCCTCGCAGGTTCGAAAGGATCTGGTGAAAGGGAGGGTCGAGCTGCCGTGGGTCCCGCTGTAAGTACAGGGGTCAGAGTGGTACACGCTTGCCGTATTCTACGTCTCCTCGCAGGGGCAGAAGGTTCACGGGAGGGTGGAGCTGCCGTGGGAGTCACAGTGCTCAGAGAGGCGCACGTTTGAAGGTTCTGTTTTGATGGTTCTGTTTAGACAGAGGGGAAAATCGTTAAAATACAAATCATCAAAACGGTACATATTTGTATATACTTCTAATCACAGATAAATATATTACCTTGTACAGTCGACTTCGGTCCTCCTGGCTGTCTCACACGTCTTCTGGAGAGTTTGTTCGTCTGCTTACTTGAGTCAGTCCCATGTTGAAGTGCCGAGGTTTCCCTCTCAATCTCAATTTCACCAATTTCAGATACACAGCAATTTGTCCCCTGCACGGGGGGTGGGGTTTCAGAACACAGCAATGCTTTTACTGCTTTTTCAGTTTCTTGGTTGTCTTCGGATACCAATCTTTCAGCCCTGGCTAACAGATCTGAAAAATGTATCATAAAAAGTTATATTTCAGCAATCTATGAACAACTGAGCTGTTCATAAAAAACAAAACAAAACAAAAAAAAAAAAAACTGTATGTAAAATACCAATGTCTGTTTGCGTGAGGGTATTCCTTCAAACTCATCGGCGCTGACTTTAAAGATACAGAAAGTTACACTTAAAAATCTAGAATAAAAATAGAACAACTTTCAGGTAAAAAGATCACGGATTGCTTACCAGGATAAATTGGCATATGGTGAACCTCTACTGTAACTTCTAAAACACAGTTATTCGTAAATAGTAGTTAATCTTAATTAATAGTTCATTCATTAATAGTTTTCTAAAACTATTTAGAAAACTACAGAGAAAAAGTTTGGGAAGAATTTGAGGCTTACCGGTAGTCATCTTTGCAGCCATCTTTGTTTGTTACACGCGCTCGCAGACGGTGAAGCTTCCGATGAAGTTCTGGAGGACTGAGCTAATGACTGTGAGATGATCATGTATATATTCGCTTTACAATGCTTGGCGAGAATGAAAAAAAAAAAAAAAAAGTTGATTGGCGCCGAAAAGTCTGATATTGACGATTGCCCCGGTGGACCAACTGGTCCCATGGGGATACATCCCTACACGGGAACTCTACCAAACAACAGGTTCAGGCGATATAACTCATGTTAAGAATGTTTTTCTCCAGGAGGGCCTCCAGGTCTCCACGGGATTTAAGCTTCTTCAGTTACACACCTCGGACACCGGAAGACAACGTAGGCCCCTAAATTTCTTACTTGAGGCCACCAACTCTTTTCTCTTTTCTTCTGAACCACAGTGTTAGGGTTCTAACAGTCTAACTTTCTATAGTTTTCTCTTCTCTAGTTTTCACAAATGTTTCACAAATGTTTGTTCTGTGGAAGGTTTCTGTTCTGTGTTGTTTTCTTTCTTCACAGCCTTCTTCAGTCACACACACCATTCTCGGTTTGATCAGTTTCAACACACCCCAGTCATTGGAAGACATCGTAGCCGACAACATAGGCCCCTCTGGAAGATTCTTCCCGCTGATAGAGAATCAGCTCCCCCGTCTTGTAACGGAACACATACCCAAAACTCCTGTTTGACTATAAGGCTCCAAAGACCATTCTTGCTGCAAAGGCTCCGAAGGTGACGCCTGGAGAACGCTGTACAAAAACGTGGATTTTTCAACTACTTTTCCACACAATTCTCTTATAACGGTCACAGCCGTCTCACCAATCAAGGATGTAGAACTACTCATGTTGTCCACGGATGGCTATGCCAGGACTATGGCAAAATTGTTTTGTCACTGTGTTGTAAATATTGCCCTTATTAAAAACAGAGCAAGAGAAAAGGGGGGGGGGGGGGGGGGGGACAAAGCGGGGAGGGGGGGGGATGGTGGGGGGGGGTGGGGGATCCACCCTTTTAAAAAAATGGCGGGAGGCGGGGAAGGGAGGTTGGGGGGGGGGGGGACAGATGTGGCGGGTTCAGGGAAAGGTCAACCTGTCACTTTGACAAGAAGTGGTCCATTTCTTCTCTAACGCTGGTTTTACTGGTTGCTCTGATTGCCAAGACCTCTAACATTATTTGGTCCTTTGAGCGGAACCAAATCATGTGAGGGAATCTATAGAGGGCACGCTGAAACCGATGACTGTGCACAGCCAGAACCCATCAACGGCAGTTCTGTATCAAAGACCTCGGTCGTGAATTCGGCATGAGGCTGGGTCGGGCGGGCCTCCTCTGAGCGAGAAGTCCTCCTGTGACGGACTCCGAACTACATTCTGGTGAACCAACGACACGGACGGGTAAGGTGCGTTCCCGCAATTGACTGAGGTTCATTCGGGGAACCCAAGACCCATCAGGGTTCTTGACAAAATTGTCGTGGGGATCCTATACTATCCTCCTGAGTTGGAAGCAGAGGCAAGACTTGTCCGCCTCACTGAGGTAGAAGCCTGACAAGTACCAACGAAGGCTTTTCAAGAACCGGGGATAGATTAGATCACATGATCACTCTAGATGGTATCTCATTAACATCTAGTCTTTCTGTGAGAATCTAGGAGAACTTTTGATCAAAATCTCTCCTTCAACTCACACATTAATTAGTCTCCTAGAAGGTGCCTGTTTCACCTGAGGAACATCACAAAAATAGGATAGGAAACTACTGACGCGGCATGATGCTGAAAAGTTAATTCATGCTTTTGTTACTTCCAGGCTGGAAGAAGTAACAATCCAGGCTCTTTAAGAAGCCTCCAGGTGATCCAAAATGCTGCAGCTAGAGCTCTGACAGGTATTGACAAAAGAGATCACATAATACTGTAATGGGCGTCTTCTTTATTGGCTGCCCGTTAAATTTAGAATAATTTTAAAACCCTTCTTTTGACCTACAAGGTACTCAGAGGCCTAGCTCCATCCTACCTGGAGGAGCTAGTGATACCTTATCAGCCCAATAGACCGCTCTCAGAATGCTGGTCTACTTGTGGTTCTCAGAGTTTCTAGGAGTAGAATGGGGGGCCGAGCATTTAGCTACCAGGCCCCCTGCTATGGAACCAGCTCCCTGTCCAGGTACGGGAGGCTGACTCCATCTCTACTTTTAAGATCAGACTTAAAACCTAAACCTTTGAAAAAGCTCATTGTTACTAATTCTGTAGTTCCAGTTATATATAGACAACAAATTATCATACTTAGGGGTCGTCTAATCATTAGATTAACATCTTAGCTGTGCTGCTATAGGCCAAGGCGCTGGGGTCCGGAAACTGGATCACCTGACAAAAGAATGGCCTCTGTCACCCCCACCCCCCCCACTGGGTCATGGGTATTTCCTCTCTTCTCCTTGTCGCGGAATTTTTAGCCGTTTGGAGAAGAAAACGATTAATCTAAGTTACTGCGTAGGAAATGGTTTTATTCAGTCAGTCGGTCAGGATACACACACGGAAGCATGCGAAGAGATCTCTACTAAATGTACACAGTTCTGATCTTATATAGTCGAAGGCCCGCCTCTGAGGCGCAGACACAGGACGTCTTCACAGCATGTGTGCGCTGCATGCACAGGACACAGGACGTCAACACAGTAGGTGCGCGCTGCATGCACCGCAGGAGTTTGGTGCCTTCACAGAATGTGTTCCGGCTGGCGCAAGAAGTTGAATGACTGAGAACGTCCCCCCCTCAGTCGTTTGACGTTGGTCTTCTTTGAACCTCAGCGCGTCTTTGTTTCCTTGTAAATGAATGAGGAACCAAACGGACTTCATCTGCTCTCCTGAATTTACATTTCAACCCTTCCTTCTGCACTCATTTTACATTTCACAATCAAATTACATTTCATCCCCTCCTTTCCTCTCCCTCTCCCTCTCCTCTCCTCTCCTCTCCTCTCCTCTCCTCTCCTCTCCTCTCCTCTCCTCTCCTCTCTCTTTACCCAGCTGGCCATCAGCAGGAGGGTCCCCCTACATGAGCCTGGTCCTGCTCAAGGTTTCTTCCTGTTAAAGGGGAGTTTTTCCTTGCCACTGTTGCTTGTCTGGGGTCAGGCCCTGGGATTCTGGAAAGCGCCTTGAAACAATTTTGATTGTATAAGACGCTATATAAATAAAGATTGATTTGATTTTGATTGTATTTGATTTAGAGGAAGTATGGAAGTCTGAGATTATACATCCTGTAGGACCTCACATAACTCAGAATGGGACAAGGACAGGCAAGAGACCAGTTCAAAATCCCTCCATGTTGTAGATACATGGAACAAAGGTATCTAGGGTCCATAAATTTTGTCAAAATATGGCATGATAAAATGGGATTTGATGGACAATTGGATAAACCAGAGAAATTAAGGGCCCTGATTAAAGAAATAAAAGAAACGGCAGAATCTGATTCATTGTGCCAAAGTCTGGTACAATGAGTCTGTTAAAAGACGAGAAGGTCATAATAAAGGCAAGAAATTAAAAGAAAAAGTGAAGGAAGGACCACAGCCTTAACTTAGTCCTCCTCTATCTATCTATCTATCTATCTATGACTGGATAGGTCAGTGGTTTACGCCACTGACTTTGGTGCGGAATCCAGGCGAGGCCTTAGACACGGCTCCTTACGCATATATGCCCACATAGAGTCATACCGGCTCGGACGTTGCCCGGGTCAACAAGGTCCACGCCATGGGTCCTGATGGGGTCAGGGGTCCTGATGTCAAATTGGCTACTGGAACAAGGCATTCATGGAGCAGGGCAGAGAAGGTGGTACTGATGGAGTGTTACTACGGGAGTAACCCCAGCAAGAGAGGGTACATGCAGAGGATGTGGGAGAGATGGGTACTTCGAAACCCCACATCCTCACTGACTAAGAAGCGGCTCTTAGCTCGGTGTTCGAATATCCGCAATAAGAAGCTGCTATCACAGCTAGAGATTGACGAGGCACGGGCGTGCCTCACCCACGGTACAAAATATGCTACGGCAGGGTGAGCCAGGACGCCAGGTCAGTGTGGGGGTGATTTCATCATCACCCCCCAATATTGAGATTGGGTACACAGCCCCAATGACGGACGGAATCAGGACAAGGGCAGCTGACCTGAGAGAGAGAATCATGGAGTCCTGGGGGAACTCAACTACCTCCCTGCCAAGGCTAACACACAAAGTATCAGACGAATCTCTACTGGAGGACATGAACACGGCACTGTCAACCATCCCTACCACTACCATCACTGAGACCAATCAGCGGCAACTGTAGGTTATCCTACAGATGCTTGGCTATAAGATGAAGAGCATGAATAGCTATAAGGAGCAAATGGCCCCATGGAGAAGAAGGCTAGAGGCAAAGATCATGGCAACATGGAGAGAAGTCAGCCTCCTAACAGAGCTGAGTAGAGGTGTGAATCCTAGGAAAGAGTGGCCCAATAAGCACAACAAACTGTCCATACCTGAGGCACTGGAGACTGCCTGACAGCCCTGGCTACCCGACTAAAGAGGTACACAAGAGAAGTAGAGGAAAGGAGAATAAACATGGTGTTGTCCACCAACCCGGCAAAGGTCTACTCTCAATGGCAGGGCAACAAGATGACCCCCCCAGGGCTGAGACGGAACAATACTGGAAGAGTATCTGGGAGAAAGAGGCAATGCACAACACTACTGCCCAATGGCTGCAAGACCTACAGAGTGAGAACAGCCAACTCCCAGAACAAGACCCAGTAGTCATCATCTTAGCAGACATCCAAACAAGAGTGTCCAAAATGAAGAGCTGGACAGCACCAGGGCCCAATAAGATCCATGCCTACTGGCTTAAGAAGCTGACTGCACTCCATGAATGCTTGGCAGCACAGATGAACCAGCTGCTAACACCCAGAGTGGCTAACCCAAGGCTGTACATGTTGGTGCAGTTTTATACGGCCATCATCGAGTCCATCCTCACCTCCTCCATCACCGTGTGGTACGCTGGTGCCACCACCAGGGACAGACTAAGGCTGCAGCGCATCGTGCGCGCTGCCGAGAAGGTGATCGGCTGCAGGCTTCCATCCATCCAGGACCTGTATATCTCCAGGACCCGGAGGCGTGCAGGTCGGATCACGGCCGACCCTTCCCACCCTGGTCACGGACTGTTTTCCCCCCTCCCCTCAGGCAGGAGACTACGGTCCATTCGGACCAAAACCTCCCGCTACATGAACAGCTTCTTCCCCTCTGCCATCAGGCTGCTGAACACCAAGTGACTTATCACTTAAGCACCATGTACAGCAGCCAGTTGGACCCATGAACATCACATTACTCCTGCATTGACCTGCACTATTTCTTACCATTTATGTATATACTGTATATATGTCTTATTTTATTTTATTTATCTTATTCTAGTGTTGTGTTCTTATGTTGAATGTCGCAGCGTCACACCAAGACAAATTCCTAGTTTGTGTAATACTGTGTATTACATGAACAATGGCAATAAACCTGATTCAATTCAATTCAATTCAATTCAATTCAATTCAATTCAATACAGTCCTCATAATGAAGGACCCCCAGAAGGGCACAATACCGTCCAATTACCGGCCCATAACCTGCCTCAGCACCACATGGAAGCTCCTATCAGGCATCATAGCGGCTAAGATCAGCAGGCACATGGATCAATACAATACATTAGCAGAGCACAGAAAGGCATAGGGAACAACACCAGAGGTGCCAAACACCAGCTACTGGTCGACAGGGCAATCGCCCAGGACTGTAGGTTGCGACACAGCAACCTGTGCACTGCCTGGATTGATTACAAGAAAGCCTATGACTAAATGTCACACACATGGATACTGGAGTGCCTGAAGCTGTATAACATCAATAGGACACTAAGAGAGCTGAAGCTGTGGAACACGATTCTGGAGGCCAACTCAAAGCCAATTGCGCGGGTGAGCATCAGATGTGGCATATATCAAGGAGATACTATGTCCCCCCTGCTGTTCTGCAAATGCCTAAACCCCCTCAGCCAGATCATCACCAAGAGTGGCTATGGGTACCAGTTCCGAAGTGGAACAACCGTCAGCCACCTCTTCTACATGGATGACATCAAGCTCTATGCCAAGAATGAGCGTGACATCGACTCCCTGATCCACCTCACTAGGATCTACAGCAAAGACATCGGGAAGTCATTCGGACTAGATAAATGTGGGCGGATGATATCTAGAGTGATAGCAACATAAGGAAGAAGGAACACGAGAAGCTGGAGAAGTACCAAGGGCTGAAGGAGGAGATGGAGAGAATGTGGGGCATGAAGGCAACAGTGGTCCCAGTGGTGATTGGGACACTAGGGGCAGTAACACCCAACCTGAGTAGATGGCTCCAACAGATACCAGGAACCACGTCGGAGATCTCTGTCCAGAAGAGCAAAGTCCTAGGATCCTGGGCAGAACCCTCAGACTCCCAGTCTGAAGAGGACCCGAGTCTGAAGGAAGGAGGCACTGCCCAAGGAAGAGATTTTTTTTTTTTTTACACACACACACACACACACACACACACACACACACACACATATATATATATACACACACACACACACACATATATATATATATATGTATACACACACACACACACATCCAGGACCCCAATAGGCTATGGTGATTCATTCATCGCAGTAGCAGAACCAAAACCTGGTGTCGAAGATGTTTTTACAATGATAGAAGTTGCCAATCCAAATAGTGGTTTAGGACTTCAACCCCCCACAATGCTGGTCTACAGGACCTGGATGCCAGAGGATTGTAACAAAGCTTGTGCTGAAATACCTAAGCCCGATGCAGACGTCGAAGCTTGTATAGAGGGAATAAATGAGTTAATGAGAAGTTACCATACAAATGGGGCAGAAACAGAACAAGTAGAAAATTGGACTCACATAGAGCAGGCAACAGGACGGCCCTAAGCCCATGACACAAATGATCTCAGAACTCAAATTGATAGTGTATTTGGGAGAATGAGAGGCAAATTCACACACCGTGCTGATTATAGTGCCATAGGGAGGTGCAAGCAGAGAGAAAATGAATCATATAAAGAATATTCTCATAGAATGAGAGACGTGTTCTGTCAGAGTGGATCTCCGTTCTCTGATAATGATAACGGACCATATCAACAACAATTAAAAATAGCACTCCATAATGGTACACGTACAGAAATAAAAGACTTTGTAGAGAAGCACATGATAGGATTCCCTGAAAACCATGCTATGCACGCAGAAAGGCACATAAATAAGAAGAAAAAGGGAAAGAAAAGTAGTGAAATATTTTTAAAAGATGAAGTTGAAGCATGTTACTATGAACAAAGAGGAAGAGGTCGCGGCAGAGGCAGAGGTCAAAGTGGACAGAGTAGAGATGACAGTTGTCATTATTGTCGCAAGCCAGGCCACTGGGCAAGAGATTGCAGGAAAAGGAAGGCAGATGAGGAAAGACAGAGAAGAGAGAATAAGGGAAGTCTCATCCATGGGACACATGACTAGATGAAGAGGAGATAGAAGTGAATCTTGAGGAGATTTTTAGTGTAAATATTAAAAGACCAGAAATTCAACTAGAAGTTGAAGGAGTTTTGTTATGGTTTCTTGTGGATACTGGGGCAGGAAAGACAGTTGTAAAATATACTGTTCCACACATTAGGGATATCAACAAACACACTGGGAGTGTGATCAGCAAATGGAGTTGTTAATAAAGCAAGACTCTCAGAAGATGTAAATATTATAGACCCGGTGTCGGGTTTACGACAATGTCCAGTCAGTCTATTAGGACGTGACTTAATCTCTCATTTGAGGATTGCATTGTTACCAGGGAAGAAAGGACAAATTAAAATCCAGCGCATGACTACAGAAGTAAACGTGTTGGAAGGCCTGGATGAGCCAGTACCCTATTGGACCTTAGATGTTGTAGAAAATGCCGGTCCAGCAAATTTCATTAGATTTGCAAAAGATAAAATATGTGAGTTTGTGTTAGACACAGCTGAATGGCACAATCCACATACACTGCATGTAACCATGCATTATGGTGGACCGCCACATCCAAAGAATGACCAGAAGTTTGCTCAGCTGACAAAGACAATTACGGGCATGGCACAAGATGTCTATGTTCATGAAGAAACTGCAGTGATAACCATCATCGGAAACAGCTTTGTATCATGTTTCAGGCTCAGTCACACATATATCAGTATCTAAGCCAAAGGATGGGAGGCAAGGATGTCAAGCAAGAATGTGGTCAGCCTTGAGTGATTGGAAACAGGAGGGTCCAGATAGATAGTACAACCCCAGATACAGAGTGTGGAAGGTCACGCTGAAACAAAGAGTGGTTTTCACACCCTCACAACATCTCAGTGTTGAGCATGAACAGACATGAGGTTTGTTTATGTTAACAGGAAAAGAGGAAGAGAGGCTAAGTGCACCTGCAGATGTAGGAAGAAATGTGTATAGATGGGCGGCTATTGTGAGCCATGGGCCTTGCCATGTCTCTACAGGAGGAATGGTGAAGGTAGTACAATCACAGTTCTATGCAATAGGATTTCAATCTTACTCTAAAAAAATTTGTTTAGCATGTCCGATTTGTTTGAAGCATAGTCCTCAGGGAGCTATTAAGCCAAAGAAAGGTAAAACACCTATACCATCCTTTTCACACAATTTGTATGGATTACAATAAAATTAGTCCCTGTGAAGGAAATAAATATTGCTTAGTGTTAATTGATCCTTTTACTAGATGGATTGAAGTTTCCTACAGCAAAAGCAGATGCAGTAACAGTAGCAAAAGGACTATGTAGAGAAATTATACCTAGATTTGGGGTTCCAAAAGTCATTTGGAGTGACAATGGATCACATTTTGTGAATGAAATAATTGACAGGGTAGGACAAATATTTAAAATTATTATAAAGAGGCATTGCTCATATCATCCACAGAGTGCATTATTGTTTGGTCCTCCTTCTTACTAACATGCTCATATACAGATCCGTTCCCACACTCTATTTTCCCACATTTTAATCCTTCTTGTATTACCTACGAAACTACTCTACTTTTATTAAAACAGCAATAACATAAAATGCAATTCACAATATTTCACAACATCCCCCCTGTTGATCTCTAAGTAGAGATCACATCCATTCTTCTCGTTGTCCGTCCTCTTCTTCTCCTTCCTTAGAGGCTGACAGGAGAGGCATTGTCATCTTGGGATCGGTAGATCCCTTTTCTACAGTAGCAGTAATAAAGCGTACACACAAAGCTCGGATACATGGAATACAACAGCAGCCACACGTAACGATGATAGCTCTAAAAACGGCTAAGGAAGTAAGTATAGAAAAAGAAAGTCAACGCTTTCCATTTGCCATACATCTGGGTCATCCAACAGCCAAGTCCACACTGGAATTTTCTGCCAATTCACGAGAGAGGGACCTCACAGTCCATCTAGAGCTGAGGTGGTCATCGAGGGCCGCATCCAAGCCAGACCCCCCACCCCACAGGCAAACACCCCCACCCGGGGCCCTATCCACCCCGGCAAAAGCACCTCCCGCCTGGCAGGATGCAAATCCCGGCCCGAACCTAACCCCCGAGGAACGGACTCGACCTCCTCTGGTGGGCAAGTCCAATCCATGAAGGCCGGAATCCAGCCAGGCCCCACCAGGGAGAAACCACCCCCACCAAGGCAAACAGAACCCCAGGTGAAAGTACCCACCCGCAGGACAGAAAGGCCGGCCCGGACACGGTCCTCGAGGACTGGATTTATCAACCCCTGCAGAGCTTTAGTTACGGAGCCGTCCGGAGCTGTATTGCTGGGAATATAAGTGCAGCACATTTCTTCAAACATGTAACACATGCCCCCTTTCTCAACCAAGCCGCATGTCTAAGGCCATTCTATTTTGCATCGCTACCAGAGAGGTTGCTGACAGTTGCTTAGCGAGTCTCTCCATTGCATGTCTGGTCAGGTTTGCTAATCTTTGAACATTATAGTGCACATAATTTATGCGGTTCACATTCTTATTCGGTGTAATTGGGAAGAGAGCTGCAATGATTGGAAGATTTTCAAACCCAGCCGCCACCTGATTAGCCAATTGATACTCCTCTGGAACCCTCGGGACTCCTATTGCATCTATATATGTGGGAGACCCTACAGACAGATCGAACGCAGATGAGCTCCTCTTCCGTAGAACGTGTCGTCGGCGTCGGGCTGTTAGGCCTGCTGATGTGGTCGGTCTATTCATACTCATCCTGTTATCAATCAGTGTCACCAGGGTTGCCAGTCTTACCCTTGCACACCTTCCTTTCGCTCCTGCCTTTCCCAGTTTAATTAAGTTACAGAAAAAGCAAATGAAAATGTTGTTTGGCTGATTTTTTTTTAAAATTTATGAGTCAAATGTAGCATCTGAAGCCTGTGCCTCTATTCTCTGCAGGCCTTGACCTTTGTAAAGCCACAACTTGTTTTTCAGCTAGATTGACACCATCTCAAGATATGGTTTACACGTGTCCTGCGACCCTTGTTCTTTTCATAAGTTCGTGATGGCTATCATTTTTATTTCCCATAAGAGGAGCTGATAAGAGGTGATACTGGGGTCCATACGCTCCTAATTGCTCTTCACAAGAGGATGTGTACCATGAGGCCTTACTTCTATTTTTGGTAATAACTGCACTCTATTCCATTTTGGTTGGCTATACTGTGTTATGAGGTCAGCAGAGAAGAATGTGTTTACCTGACCGTATAAAAAGGTGCTATCAAAGTAAGCACTTCGGAGATCATTTGACCATTTGACCCACGAAACCTCGGGGGCAAGCTGCAGCGTACGATTGATACCTGACTGGTCTTTCCAATAAACATCTCTTATAACCAAGTCGGTGTCTACAAAGATTCCTTCCTCAACAACACCTCTCGACTACCACTAGAAGAAATATACAAAACACAAACACAAACAAACAATGCAGCTATATTCTGAAAATGGAAAATAATTTATGTTAATCCATTTTAATGTGATTTATGGTGCAGATTTGCTTCTGTAAAATTCAGGCACAGCTTATCCCTAATTAGGCCCATGAATAATACTAGAACTTATTCTGCCACTGGAAAGAAGTAGGAATACACCTTGGTTGCATGTAAATTATTCACACAGATTGTGAACAGCTACAAGAGCTTTTAAAAATGGCTAATAAGGCTCAAGTTTCTGTTTTGGGTTTGTGTAAAGAAATTAAATCCCTGAAGAGCAGGGACAATAACAGAACACACAAACTACACATGGAACATTTTTAATGTAATATTAATGTGACCTGGATGAACACATACATTAACAATATATAATTGTTGAAAATAATTAACCCGGCATGGCAGATCCAAACAACCAACTTCAATGTACGGATTAAACTCATTTTGTCTATGTAAACTCTTAAAAGAAAGACTGGGGCAACACTGAAAATTGAAAATTCTTTGAAAGGGTTCCAAACAAGCTGTCCTCTGCACTTTAGTATTCAGAACATAAGGCCCTTTCCCCAAAATAATATTTGGCTTTCTCAATCCCTGGCTTTCTTCATCTGATATCCCTCCTCTTCTCTTGTCTCATAAGATGTTATGTCTCCATTGTCATCACCTCCTTTTCCTCCTGCTCTCTCTGTCATGTCAGACCCGTTTTGACTGACATAATGCAGAGATAGAACATTTATTGATCAGTCCATGCAGATACTGTGTGTGTACCATCTGTTGATGGTATAGTCAGCATACTGCTATGAGGGGTGACATCTGAAAGAACTATGTCAAATGAGTGGAAACGGCAAAGGAAGGAGAGCTTGAAATATAATAAAAGGAAGTCAAAATGTGTAAGGTGGCAAATATCAGTATATATAATAATATTGAATTGAATTGAATTGAATTGAATTGAATTGAATTGAATCAGGTTTATTGCCATTGTTCATGTAATACACAGTATTACACAAACTAGGAATTTGTCTTGGTGTGACGCTGCGGCATTCAACATAAAGAACACAACACTAGAATAAGATAAATAAAATAAAATAAGACATATATACAGTATATACATAAATGGTAAGAAATAGTGCAGGTCAATGCAGGAGTAATGTGATGTTCATGGGTCCGACTGGCTGCTGTACATGGTGCTTAAGTGATAAGTCACTTGGTGTTCAGCAGCCTGATGGCAGAGGGGAAGAAGCTGTTCATGTAGCGGGAGGTTTTGGTCCGAATGGACCGTAGTCTCCTGCCTGAGGGGAGGGGGGAAAACAGTCCGTGACCAGGGTGGGAAGGGTCGGCCGTGATCCGACCTGCACGCCTCCGGGTCCTGGAGATATACAGGTCCTGGATGGATGGAAGCCTGCAGCCGATCACCTTCTCAGCAGCGCGCATGACGCGCTGCAGCCTTAGTCTGTCCCTGGCGGTGGCACCAGCGTACCACACGGTGATGGAGGAGGTGAGGATGGACTCGATGATGGCCGTATAAAACTGCGCCAACATCCTGGGAGGCAGTTTGAGTTTCCTCAGCTTCCGTAGGAAGAACATCCTTTGCTGGGCCTTCTTGATGAGGGAGCTGATGGTTGGCTCCCACTTAAGGTCCCGGGTGATGGTGGTGCCCAGGAAGCGGAAGGAGTCCGCGATGGTGATGGGGGAGTCCATGAGGGCAAGGGGGGGCAAAGGGGCTGTGACTTTCCTGAAGTCCACAATCATCTCCACTGTCTTCTGAGCGTTCAGCTGCAGGTTGTTGTGTCCGCACCAGGACACCAGTCGAGCCACCTCCCTCCTGTAGGCAGTCTCATCGCCATTGGAGATGAGCCCGATGAGGGTGGTGTCATCCGCAAACTTGATCAGTTTGACAGACTGGTGGCTTGAGGTGCAGCAGTTTGTATACAGGGATAAGAGGAGGGGGGAAAGTAGACAGCCCTGGGGTAGGCAAAACATACCCTTCCAAACCAATGATCAAATCCTTTTCACAGGCCTTGATCTGCTCAGTGCAGAGGAGAGTGATGCTGACAGGTCAGTGCAGCAGCTTCGTAAAGGCCTCCACATATCTAAGGAAATGAAAGTGTTGAAGCTTGAGGAAGGCAGAAGAACAGATCTGGCGGGGAATGGAGGGAGAAAAACAGAACGTGGAAATTTTGATTTCTCTGACTCTGATGATGACACAGACTGAGACCAGGCAGGAATCACCTGTACCCATCTGGCATGGTGGAACCGACAGCCAATATTAAGTGAATACAACACCACGTGCACAATGCAACCAACGAACGATTGAGGAGACAGGAAGTGACGCAATACGTTACCAGGAAGATGGAAGATTAAACAATTTTGATTGTAAAAGACGCTATATAAATAAAGATTGATTGATTGATTGATTGAAGGAGTTTAAGGTTGAACGCTGAGGATGCCACAAAAGCTGCCACCGCATGGCAGGTGTTAATAATCACTGAGTGTTTTTGAACCACCTTGTCAATCTTTTGTACCAATTTTGCTAGTGCTGCTGCGTACCTCGTACATGGTGGTGCTTTCTGCTCAATTGGGTCCAGAATGATGCTGTAATAACCTAGTACCATTCATTCACTCTGTTGTTGTTAATAAAGGCAGGTTGCTGCTGTAGTTTGTTTATCAGCTACATCCAAGAAAAATGGTGCGGCGTAGTTTGGTTTATTTAGTGCCGCCACATTGGCCAATAGTTGTATAATGTCATTAAAAGCAGCCTGAGCCTCAGGTGTCCACTTTAAGTGTGACTGGAGATTCCCCACACCCTGTTCCTTCATCAAAGCCTGGAGTGGAGCGGTGCAGCCTGCATAGTCAGGAAGAAAATGTCTGGAGAAGTTGATGAGGCCCAGGAAAGCCATCATGTCCTGGACCGTATGGGGCTTTTTGTGATGGAGAATGGTTTGTCTCTGTATGGAAATCAGCTCTCTGCCTCGCCCTGATATCAAGTTACCCAGGAAAGTGACCCTTCTCCTGAATACCTGGAGTTTTGATTTTTTGATCAAGAAACTTGACTGGCTCAGGTAGTGGAGAAGATTGAGTGTGGCTGATGTGCATGCCGCTCTAGAGGTGGATGCTATTAACAGATCATCCACGTACTGAATCAGCACAGTGTCTGGTGGAAGTTTTGGAGATTGCTTCAAAATTTCTCTGAGGATAGTGTTGAAGATCCCAGGAGTTAGAGAAAAACCCTGGGGCATGCATGCATAAGTATATTGTTGCCCCTTGTACGTGAATGCAAAAATGGGTTGCAATTTAGGGTGCAAGGGGAGGCAGAAAATGCGCCAGATCGATAACCGTGAACCACTGGTGTTCTGGTGTGAGTGGTCCTAATGTGGTGGCTGGATTGGGGACTGGTTGGGGTGATTCTTTGACTAGGGCGTTGATGGCCCTAAGGTCATGTGCCATCCTATAGGATGGCCCGTCCGCCTTTAGAACAGGTAGGATTGGAGTGTTCCAAAGTGAGGAAGTCGGGTAAATGACACCTGTGGCTAGTAGGCCATTCGCGGTGTCCTCAGTGCCAGGCAGTGCTTCTGTTTTTATAGAGTATTGTGGGATAAACACTGGGTTTGTCATGTCAATTTGAAAGGTGACTGGGGCTGTCTGAACGAGACCCACATCTGCCTGATGATTGACCCACATGCGGGGAGACAGGTCCGTAAGGGCAGCCTCTGCCTCTCGGTCATTAGAGTCCTCCGCCCTGTGATGTCGTTGGAGTTGTCTGTGCTGGAGGACCACAAATAATCTTGCAGCTAATTTTGATAAATCTAAATTTAGGATGGCTAGGGGAGGTCCACAACCCTCTGAGTTCCAGTGACACCCAATCTTTAATCGTGTTGGCTTCAGCAACCATAGGTCCCAGGGCCTTAGCCTGCCCTCCCATCGCTGCGGCTAGTGTGATGTGTTGTGCTGAATCAGGGCCCATCTTGTAATGTTGGAGTTGTTCTGGTGTAAGATGCACTGATGCTGCCACACCCTGCGGTCCCAGGACGATGCCAGATACAGACACCACCCAATGCTGCCCATCCAAATTAGAATTGAACCATTCTTGATATGTCAGGTTGTTATCTTTATCATAAGAAAGCATCAAATGTCCCCACGTGAGGTCCCCACATGTCTGGAGGTGGCGAACAGGCCCAAAACTCCCTGATCAAATCAAATCAAAATCAAATCAAATCAATCTTTATTTATATAGCGTCTTATACAATCAAAATTGTTTCAAGGCGCTTTCCAGAATCCCAAGGCCTAACCCCAGACAAGCAACAGTGGCAAGGAAAAACTCCCCTTTAACAGGAAGAAACCTTGAGCAGGACCAGGCTCATGTAGGGAGAACCCTCCTTCTGATGACCGGCTGAGTAAAGAGAGAGAGAGGAGAGGAGAGGAGAGGAGAGGAGAAGAGAAGAGAAGAGAAGAGAAGAGAAGAGAAGAGAATAGAAGAGAAGAGAAGAGAAGAGAAGAGATAGAAGAGGAGAGCAGAAGAGAGAGGAGAGGATGAGAGAGGAGAAGAGGAGGAGAGGAGAAGTTCTACTCATGATAGGACCCCACCCTGAGCGGGTTGTCGTCAGGTCCCGTAAGAAGTCCCCAATAAATGTCTGCAGTGAGGAGGTCCCCGGGGGAAGAGTCTGAGTGTGTGCAGCCTTGTAGGAGCAGTGGAAGGATTTGCCGTTGCGGAAGGTGATGATGGTCCCCCCGCCTTGAGCAATGTCAATATTGCAGCCTAGAAGTGTGAAATGTCTTGCCCCAGAAGGTTAACGGGACAATCAGGACCATAAAGGAACGTGTGGCTGAAAGATTGTGCTCCTATTCGAACATCCAATGGGGCAGTTTGTTGCATGTACAGGCAGCGGCCTTCCACTCCCCTTACTGGCACCTGTCACCCGGGTGTGGGCCCCTCCACACTCTCCATCGCCCCCCACGGTTTTGTCCCCATTTATTCTTTGAGGGTGGGGCCTGCTGCGTCACCTCCTGAAGTGCCACCATTGGCGAGGCCTGAGCTACAGGCTTCTAACCTCCCTGAGTTATTTTTGCTTGTTTTTTTAACCTGTTCTAGCTGAATCTGTACCAAGGTGTTAGCCGATGCTTGTTGTGATTGTGCTTGCTGCTGTGTTTTTTCCCAGTGTTTCTGTAGCAGGGTGATCAGACACTGTGACCACTGGGGCCATGGTGCACCAGCCACTAAAGGATTATCTAAAAGTTTTTCTTTTTCTGGTAGTGGAACATTATTCAGTAGTTTGTCTTTAAGCATCACAATCGCGGGAGTATTATCAACTAGGGGCTCAGCCGTCATCTGTAACCATTTTTGGTAAGCCTCGTGTAGCCAAGTCTCTGGACTCACAGAACTATCATTCTTCGAGCGATGGGCAAAACCTCCGATAGCCGCCATGCTAATTGGGAAATGTAATCTCATAGCATCGCAGAAAGCGGATGTGTGGTCTGCAAATGGCGTAGTGTCTGGTACTCTGTTTCCCCCCCGCACTGCAGTGCCGTGTGCTCCACTACGGCCAGCTATTCTACTCCAACACATGCAGCTACAACCATGCGGACATCCCCCAGTGCCACGGGCACACCCATTGTCAGTGCCTTGAAGGCTGCTATCCACGGTGCTGCTCCATTGGGAAGCGGAGGGAGCTCCAACTGCAGAGCTGTTAAATCATGCAGTTTCCATGGTCTATACTGCTCGGCTCCCCCACCTGGAGCGGCCACCAGGGGGTACTGTCCTCCCACAGCTTCCTCCATTCGTGACCTGATTACAGGTCCACCTCCCTGGGTGGGAGGGGCTGGAGCTTCTGATTGACTCGTGGCCCCGCCCTGTGGGAGTTTTCACAAAAGTGTTGGGGCCGCCTGCTGTGGAAGCGGCTCCCAGTGGAGCGCCAGCCCGTCACATGCCTTCACTCCGCCTCCAGTGCCTTCTTCCTCATCCTCACTCTCCTCCTCATCCTTATGTCTACACCTGCCTTTCTTCCGTATCTTAGCTCCACCCTCGTCCCTGGAGTTCACCAACATGTTCTCAATCCTCACAAACCGACGGTTCATATCTTCCGCCGCACCCTTCTGTTTTTGTCTATCATGCTCCGCTGCGCAGCCAACCAACTGTCGCCCTGTCCACCCTCCTGAGGTGGGCGCAGTGCAAACGGGTTATGTGAAGACCAGGGCTCTTTCCGAAACCACACACTTGTTCCCTATTCACTACTCACTATATGGGGGACATGGATTGAGTGAACTACGTAGCGCACTCAATTTAAAGTTAGTATTCGGACAACGGTGTCATTTACGGCGCACGTAAAGTGACATCATGGTTTTGCATAATAATTACAAACCGGTCGCTGGGAAAAGTGTCCAGGTCCATTTAATTATTTTAACCCATCAGAAATACATTCAGCGGTCATTTTATGAAAATGCAATATTTTACCCAATAATTAACTTTATATAATAAAAGTACTTTTCATCTTTGTAAATATTATTTTACTGAGATTCTGTCGCCTGGTGAGGAACAGACGATTCCGAAGAACAATTTTAAGTGAGGGGCAGGGGGGTTCAGTGAAGATTGATTGATTTTTTTTTTTTTTACAGATTTATGTTGTAATATTTTAAGATGATCGTATTGGACCTCTACTGAAAAAAAATTCTTATTTCCAAAAATTTCATATATCAAACCACACAGTAGAAATTACATTAAAAAATGGATCCCATCAGCCTTCACGGTAAAGGCTGATGGGATACATTTTCCGAGTTAGGGTGCTTGCTCGTACACTACTTTTCGCAGTGCATTGTGGGATACATTGAGTGCACTACATAGGGTACAGCAATGCTCACTAACATTTCGGACACTATTTCAAAATGGCGTCCACACTCTTGAGTGCACTATGTAGGGTCTAGGGGGTGGTTTCGGAAACAGCCAAAGTCGTAGGCTGTCCTGTCCCACCATCAGCTTACATTGGCTTTTCTAGCTCTGGTCCTCTGCTGCCCCCTGCTGCTCCTTCATCCAACTGCAACTCTCCTCCTGCCACAACTATATTTCCTCCTGTCAACACCGGGAACATTGCTTGGCACCCTTCACCATAACGTGGAGGTGCGCTTGGTGCATTCGTTTACTCTCTCCTCGCGCTCATACTCTGCTGATTGTGACACTGCATCTCATAAACTGCACCCGCCTGCGCAGCTAGACAAGCATCATGTAGATGTAGTGCCATGCATTTCATTTCATCTGCGACTCTCATTCTCTCTCTTAAGTTTCGCTTTTCCCACACACTCGCACTCGCCAATTCCGCGTCACATTTATCCTTCTCCTTTTTATTTTCAGCTACGATCCCCAACAGTGTTTGTAAACCTTTCCCCTCATCTCATTGCCCTAAGAATCTGACTCTGCACTTGTCCTGAAACGTTTTTTTTTTTTTTTTTACCATTTCCTCCTTTTCACCATCCATTGTTTTGGCCAGCTGTCGTTTAAACAGTTTTTCCAGCCAACCGTCATGGGGTCCCTCGCCCCCATTCTGCTGTGCCTCAGCCATGATTTGGACCGCTCCTCCAGAACCAAGCGAAACGTCTATCAACTTCGGACCGATCTGTCCAGAACCAGGACAGAACCGTCGACCAAATTCGGACTGGTCCCCCAGAATGGGAACCGTCTACCAAGTTCGGATTGATCTGCATAACTAAGCATAACTAAGATGTTAACCTAATAATTAGACGACCCCACTGAGGGAGCCATGATGCTAAGAGAGGGTGAAATTGAAACGGTTGAAAAATAAGGCCACACGTGCTTAACATGCATTCAGTCTCTTGGCGGTCCAGATGTAGTCCAAGTTCTTGTGGTCCTGTCCACACTATAAAAGGCTCTCTGGTCCCCTCCAGCCAGTGCCGTAGTTCATCTAATGCCATTTTACCTACAAGCAATTCCCGGTTCCTGATGTCATAAGTCCTATCTGTCAGGCAGTGTGAGAAAATGTCAAAAGGCTGATGCTGAGCAGTGGGACAAGACAGCACCAACACCCACATCGGAAGCATCCACCTCAACCACAATTTGTCATTCTGGGTCCTGAATAAGGATAGGAGCAGAGAATAACCTAGACTTCAGTGACTGGAAAGGCTCTTTTGCGGCTGGAATCCACAGAAAAGAATCCTTGTTGGAGGTGTGGGTGGTAAGTGGAACAACAATGACACTGTAGTTGCAAATGAATTGACATTAGAAAAAGAAGTTAGAAAAACTAACAAAACGTTGCAGTTGCTTATGGGAATCGGGGAGTGGCCAGGAGGCACCGGCCAAGATTTAAGACAGGTCTATCAGGTCCATCTGGATACTGCCGTAAGCAATGTCCGATCCCAAAAAAGTCAGATGATGCATGAAACTGGCACTTTTTAGCTTTAACAAATAATCGGTTCTTGAGAAGGCACTGAAGAACTGACTGAACATGGTGTATGAGTTCCTCTTGAGAATTTGAAAAATTAAGAATGTCAAAAAAAAAATTAAGAATGTCATGTAGACAAAAACTTAACATTTCATATGTCCCAGAGAATATCATTAAGTCGGTAAGTTGTTAAGTTCAAAAAGCATGACCAGACAATCGTAAAGTCCAGAAGGGGGGCTAAAAGCCATCTTCCACGCTTCTCCCCCATGAATCCGAAACAGATGTCAGGCATTGCAGAGGTCCAACTTCATAAAGATGGTAGTGCCTTGTAGCAACTCAAATGCGGATGAGATGAGTGGTAGTGGATAGAGGGTTCTTGTCTTTCTTCTCCACCAAGAAAAAGTCTGCTCCAACAGGGGATGTTGAGGGGCAAATGAGGCCTGCAGGCTGACAATCCTTAATGTAGGTCTCCCTGGCCATCCTCTCTGGAGTGGACAAGGAATATAATCACCCCTTAGTTGGTGTTGTTCAGATTCAGATTCAGATTCAGATTCCTTAATTTGTCCCTTAATTTGCGGTAAGACTCCACAGTGTTGACTGGGGAGTCATTAAGTGTGACGGCTGTAAGTGGGGCTGAGTTCTTCCTAAAGTCTACTACCATTGTTGCAAATTTCTTCTAATGGTAGTCGAGAGGTGCTGATGAGAAAGAAATCTTCATAGACACTGACTTGGTTATAAGAGATGTTTATTGGAGAGAATAATCAGGTATCAATTGGACGCTGCAGCTTGCCTGAGGGAGGTTTCGTGGTCCAGATGGTGAAGATCTCCAAAGTGCTTACTTCAGTAGCCCCTTATATATGGTCAAGTAAACACATTCTTTTCTGATGACCTCATAACACAATATAGCCAACCAAATGATATAGAGTCCAGTCCATTAGAAGAAGACCCAGGAGCCTGTGGGCCACGGGACTCCCTCACAGCAATTCCCCATAGTGGGAAAACAAGACATTCAATCATGGGCACATGAAAGCACAGGTGACAGGACACATATGGAACATGTTTGAGATGGTGCCAGGAAAAACAAAGTTAAGGTCTTACAGAGGTCAATGCCTGCAGAGAATAGATACACAGGCTTCAGATACTACACCATCTCCACTGATTTATCGCAGAGGATCTCCAGTGAGGTCAGGACTCGGGCTAACTGCTGCACATGTTGGGTGAGGTGGAGGATTGGCCAAAACAGACTTGTTGACATGACGATCCCCATGACAGCATAGCCACAGTGGTCAAGAGTTGAGTTGCAGGTTATGTTATTAATTATATATTTAATTCAATTATATCTGAAGATTTTGTATCTGTCATGTGATGGCCCTGGCCAACATTAGGGCACGGTGGTTTCTCCTTGTGTGTGGTTGGGTGTTCTGGTTGTGTTTCAGCAGGTTTGGCTCCCTCTGCTGAAGGTGCTGGGCGTGGAGATGGTGTGGCTCCCTCATTGGCCTGCACCTCTAGGAAGGGCTTAAAAGAGGCTCTGAACTTCCTGCTCGGGCTCTCCCTGAGTTGCAGCCGTGACCTGCCACATGGCCTCTTTCTTTTTTTGTTTGTTAGCTAGAATAAAACCTCTCTGAAAATGCAAGGTGCTGCTTGGATTTCCCCTTTTCCTATTTACTTGTTGTGATCCTCATGAGCTGATCATAACAAATGGGGGCTTGTCCGGGATAAAAATGTTTGGTTAACAAATGTTTGATTGACATTTGGGCTCCTCGTAGCTTGCTGGTTTGTTTGGTTGTTTTTTTGTTTTTTGTGTTTTTTCTTGAGGCAGGTCTGTAGTCTCTAATCTAGTTATTGCTTCAAGATTAAGACTGGTTAATTTAATTAAAGGATGCATGTGCTCGTACAGGTGTACCTGTAGAGGAACTGCTTGGACAATATAACTGTTACTGGAGCATATCAGTCATTTATTCCCCAGTTAGGTGGTAGCAGCAGTCCTTACAAGGAGGATTGTTGAGTTTGTTGTTTTCAGGTTTTTTTTTACTTTTGGATGTTGTCCGTGCGGCTTAAAGCAGTGTGTCTTCCCCATGGCAAGCATGCTTTAGGTGCGTAAATACCCACCGCCAGTACACATTCGAAGACTAGGGTTGAGTTAATCAGGTTTTGGTTAAGCAGTTCAGGGGGAAAGCTCCAGTCAAGTTAAGTTTGCTCTATGGTTGTGCACTGTGTGAGGGGCATCTTTGTTTTGTCTCAGGTAATGTTTTAGACAATTTTGGTAGGTAGTTGTCTACATTGTATGTACAGTATGTCAACTGAACATAGGAATCCCCTGGTTGCTGAATTTCTGCAGCGGGCTAGCCGTAGCACTTTGGCTCAGTTTTCAAAGGTGGATTTAGTTGACTTGGCTGTGCATTTAGGGTGGGAGAAGCCTGAGCAGGTACCTAAAAAGGCAGAGTTAAGGGAGGCGGTTGAGAAGTTGACAGCGTCATGTGGCATATTGGAACCGGAACAGAGCAAGGGGCCTGATGTGAGGCATCCCAGTGTGGCTGAGAAGTTGTCGTTTGATCAGTATATGCAATTAGAAAGGGAGAAAGCTATGTTGGAAAGGGAGAGGATGCAGTTTCAATTAGAGCATGAGAGGCTAAGAGCAGAACAGAAGCAGAAAACAAGGGAGGTGGAGAGTAAGGTAGCTTTGGAGAGAGAAAGGATCAAGCTTGAGCAGTTGAAACTTGAACTGGTTAGGGAAGGTAAGGCTAATGAATCTCTCTTAGGTGTGTCAGTGCATGCTGGTATTGATGCAGGGTTTGATGTGTCTGGCAATTTGCGTTTATTGCCACGATTTAATGAAAGGGATCCAGATACGTTCTTTTTTTTGTTTGAAAGAGTAACAGATAGTAGGGGTTGGCCTGATGCTGATAGGACGTTAATGCTGCAGTGTGTGTTTACAGGTAAGGCTCAGGAAGCATATTGTGCCCTTAGTCCTGTAGACAGCAGGGACTATATTAAAGTAAAGGCTGCAGTGCTAAAAGCTTATGAATTGGTTCCTGAAGTGTACAGGCAGAGGTTTAGGAGCTGGAACAAAGGGGACAGGCAAACTCATGTGGAGTTTGCTCGGGAGATCGCTGCACACTTTGCATGTTGGTGTTCTGCCTCTGAAGTGGATGACTACGACAGTTTGAGTAATTTGATTGTGTTTGAGCAGTTTAAAAATTCTGTCCCGCACCAGGTTGCACTGCACATTAATGAGTCAAGTGTGTATGTGAAGTCTGCTGGTCTGGCAACTTCTGAGGCTCATGTTCAGAGTGTGAAGTTACTTGAACCACCACCAGAGGAAGTGTCAAAAGGTGTGGATGAAATCTATGCTCCTTTCATGTCATCTGGGTTTGTGTCTCTAGGTGACAGCGACACAGAACAGGTGGATATCTTAAGGGATTCGGGGGTGGCTCAGAGTTTCATTTTGGAACATATTTTGCCGTTTTCAGAAGCTACAGATACAGGTGACACAACTCCGGTTCTTGGCATCAGCTTGGTTCCAGTTTCTGTCCCATTACATCGTCTTACTCTGTCCTCCGATCTTGTTAATTAAGATTAAGATTAAGATGTACTTTATTCATCCCCGTGGGAAAATTGAATTATAGTAGCAACCTATACAAAGTATAGAAACAGAATAAATAAATACAGATAAGATTAGAACGTTATAAGCATATATACAGCATACAGTATATTATAAGCATATATATACAATATATACATAATATAATATATACATATTATAAGCATATATACATAAATATAGAATAAAATAGAAATAAAATTACAACATAAACATTACACAATTATTGTTATTGGCTGGGTTCGGATGAGTTGTACAGTCTGATGGCGGACGGCAGGAATTACTTCCTGTAGCGTTCCTTAGAGCAGCGAGGCTGCAGGAGTCTGCTGCTGAAGCTGCTTCTCAGTTTGTCCACTGTGTTATGGAGGGGGTGGGAGGGACTGTCCATGATTGTCCGCAGTTTCAACACCATCCTGTCCCTCACCACCTCGTCCAAGTTTGCAAGTCTACAGCCAACAACAGACCCTGCCTTTTTAATGAGATTGTTAAGTCTGTTGGCATCCTTTGCTTGAATGCCTGCTCCCCAGCACACTACAGCAAAGAAGATGGTGCTAGCCAGACTGACAGACTGGTAGAACATGTGGAGCATCCTGCTGCAAACACTGAAGGACCTGAGTCTCCTGAGGAAAAAGAGTCTGCTCATGGCCTTCTTGTAGACAGCATCGGTGTTTGTGGATCACTCCAGTTTATTGTCCAGCTGAACACCCAGGAACCTGTAAGATGAGACTATTTCCACATCTTTCCCACTAATGCAGACTGGGGAGGGAGGGGACTTGCTTTTTCTGAAATCCACCACCATCTCCTTCGTCTTGGTCACGTTGAGCTGCAGGTGGTTCTCCCTGCTCCACCTGACAAAACTCTCCACAAGGTCCCTGTATTCATCCTCCTGTCCATTCTCCACACACCCGACTATGACTCATCCGAATACTTCTGGAGATGACATGTCTCGGAGTGGTACTGGAAGTCAGCTGTGTAGGTGGTGAACAGAAAGGGGGAGAGCACAGTTCCTTGAGGAGCTCCTGTGTTGCTCATCAGGAGGTCGGACACACAGCTCCGCAGGCTCACAAACTGTGGCCGACCTGTCAGGTAGTCCTCGATCCAAGAAACAAGGGGAGCATCCATCTGCATCTTCTCCAACTTAGCCCTCAGCAGTCTTGGCTGGATGGTGTTGAAGGCAGAAGAGAAGTCGAAGAACATGACCCGCACTGTGGTGTTTAGTCTGTCCAAGGAGAAGTAAGCCCTCTGTAGCAGGTATATCACTGCGTCATCAACCCCCACCTTGGGCTGATAGGCAAACTGCAGAGGGTCCTGAAAGGGGCTCACCAGAGGTCTGACAGCACCAGCCGCTCCTTCATAATGTGGGAGGTCAGTGCTATTGGCCTGTAGTCACTCGGTGCCACAGGATGGGTCTTCTTCGGCACCGGGACCAGGCAGGATGTCTTCCAAAGCACTGGGATCCTCTGAAGATGAAGGCTCTGGTTAAACAGGTGCTGCAGTATTCCACACAGTTGCCTGGAGCAGCTCTTCAGCACTCGTGGGCTGATGCCATCCGGTCCGGCAGCCTTTCTCTGGTTGAGCCTCTCCAGCTCTCTCCTCACCTGGCCAGACGTGAATGATAGTCTTGTCGGGGGGATGGGTGACATGCTGGGATCCATGTAGGGTGTCAGCCGGGGGGAGGGGGAAGAAGTTGGCAGAGGTGTTAGGGGCTCTGGGAGGTGTGAAGGGGACCCATTGTTATCCAGAGGAATATTGGGACAGCTGGGGGAGGGGGAGCTAGAATCAAACCTGTTGAAAAACTGGTTCAACTCATTAGCTTGGTCCACGCTCCCATCAGCTGAGCGTATTCCTTTCTTCTGGAAGCCAGTGATTGTTCTCATCCCACTCCAAACATCCCATAATGGCAAAGTTGTAATGGGACTGAGGACATCCTTGCCTATGGATGGGGTGGATGTTTTATTGGGAAATGACCTGGCTGGTGCAAAAGTATGGAAAGACGACTTACCACTACTTGAGCTATCAGCAGTGCCTGGGAGCATGTCGTCTCAAGATGAATGTGAGAAACAACATCCAAGTGTGTTTCCTGTTTGTGCTGTAACTTGTGCGATGAGTAAAGCTCATTCAGACAGCGTGGAGAGTTCTGTAGCAGATGTTTCTCCAGTGCGTTCTGTTGGTAACAAAGCTTTAGGTGAAGGTTGCCGTCAAGCGCTGGTCTGTCCCTGGCCGTTACCAAATATTAGCCGAGAAGAACTGATTGCAGAACAGAAAGAAGATCCTTCGTTGGCTCCTTTGTTGACTTTGATTTGTCATAACAAGAACATTCAAGAGTGTGCCGGTGGTTATTTTGTGTTCGAAGGAGTCTTGTACAGGAAGTGGACCCGCACAGTTGACAATGTAATAGTGGACCAAGTAACACAGGTGGTGGTACCTTCCAGGTTCGGAAATTTAGTGTTGAGTTTGTCACATGATGGGGCAGCTGGTCACCTGGGGGTTAAGAAAACTTATGACAGAGTTCTGCATCGTTTTTTCTGGCCAAGGTTGAAACGTGATGTGTCTGCATATTGTAAAGTTTGCCATACATGTCAGCTGACCAGCAAGCCAAATCAGAAGATAATGCCTGCTCCTCTGTGTCCAATTCCAGTGGTGGAACCTCCTTTTCAATATTTGATTGCTGACTGTGTTGGTCCTCTACCTAAGAGTAAAACTGGTAGCAGCTACCAGATACCCAGCAGCATTTCCTCTGCGGTCGATTAAGGTCAAACCTATTATGAAAGCCTTGTCTACATTTATGTCTATTTTTGGTGTTCCAAAGGTTATTCAGACAGATCAGGGCAATAAATTCATTTCAACGCTTTTGTTCCATTTCACGATTACCTGATGCACCTCATGATAGCAGTGTTATCAGCAAATGTCAGCCCGATGTACTGTGGCCTGTCTGTGAGGTAGCTGTTGATCCATTTCATCAGGTATGGATCCACTTGCATCATGGTCAGATTGTCATATGGCAGTGGGGACTGGGTAATGTTAAAAGCATTTGGAAAAAATCCAGGAATAGGATCATGAATGTGCCCATCAGTATGTCCAGTTATGTGCGGGTTCAATGCAAGAGGTATAGAATTGCACCCTCCACATTTTAGGATAAAAATGCCTATAAGGATGATTCACAATAATGTAAACATCTTTATCTAAAAATGCTAATTTGAAATTTGGGTCCTGAAATGAATTAATTGTTGAAGTTTTAAATTGAAGAGGGTCCTATAGAACGTTACGGGAATACAGCCCAAAACTACAGAAGTTTTGGGCTGTATTCCCGTAATGTACCAACAGCAGGTTTAAAGTCCATTGGATGAAAACCATGTAAAACCAAGAAAATTAGATTTAAGTTCCTTCTAATTAAATAAATGAGGGGAGGATCCTGAAATCTTTGTGTCTGTATAATCTAACAAGTAGTTAACAGGTTAGGCTTAAAAGATAAAATCATTAAAATATGAAAATTTATGAAATGTATTTCTATTTTAAGCCACCATTTAACTGAGACAGACAGTATTTAACCCAAGATTACGGCTGTATCCTACGGACACAAACATTTGCACATAGTTTCTGACCCTGCACCTGAACTTTTAGCGGTAAAGCAGAAGTTGAAAGTTTTAGATAACGAACCGCAGAAGAAAAAGGAGGTGCAGAGAGGGAAAAGGGACTGCAGAAACAAAATGACTCTCATTTTGTGCAAACCAGTCTGGTTTGCAGATTACAGGTACAAAGCAACCACCACAGATACTCCCTGTATTAAGGTAGGAGATGCAGATGCAAGTGAAAGTCCACAAAAGAGGTGGTCTGGAGTATCTGAAGTGGTAGAGATAACCTCCCATGCAGTCTGGGTAAAAGGAAATGTAGGAGCAATTTGGCAATGCCTTGTTGGGGTCCCGGGTTGTGCGTTGTTTGTTTTTTTCCTGCGGGGGGCTTGGAAGAGCTGATGATTTCCTGCAGCTGGAGGCAGTCTGCTGTAGGCAGACACACCTGTCGGCAATCTACATCAGGCCAACTATTTAAGGACGGAGCGCCTGTCTACCAGGGTCGGAGAGTTGCGTGTTTTCCCTGGTCGCCACATTGCCACGTCGTTGAGTGGAGAGCATGCCGGACTTGACTCCCGAATTGGCTCTGCTCTGGAGCTCTTTGTGTGCCCCGGAAGACTGGAAGACTTCCCTGTGGTCCAGGAGGACTGCCAGTTGATTTGTTAAATAAAGACTAGTGTAATATCTGAAGGCTGTGTATTGATCCTCAGCAGGCCTTGACCTCTGTAAGATCTTAACTTGTTTTTCAGACACTTCACACCATCTCAAACATGTTCCATATGTGTCCTGTCACCTATGTTTTCATGTGCTCGTGATTGAATGTCTTGTTTTTCCCCTATGGGGAGTTGTTGTGAAGGAGTCCAAGGGTCCAAAGACTCTTGGGTTCTTGTCTTGTCCCTGATCACCTGGCGCCGCGCGAGTGGCAGCCTGTAACAACATCCCACTCACCCTCGAGCGTTTCCTTTACTTTTTCTTCTTTTCCGCACCTACTACCTTTGTTTTTGGTGCGTTCGGTTTGTTTCATTTACCCTCACCATGTACGTAAGACTCATGGAGTTTACACTGGTGGTTCTTCTTATTTCTTCACTTTTCGATACCGCGTCCGGAGACCCTTCGCGGAGACCCTTCGCGGAGCCGCGGCCGCTTGTTTACAGCAGGGATCAGCTGTTCGCCCTGCGGAGCTCTGCGCCGCTGCCCAAGGAGCGACCCGATGTGGCCCCCGAGCTGAGGAGGAGGAAGGAAACGGGGATGCCGCGCCAGGGTCGAGCGCCATGCCAGGAGGAGACGCTATCGACCCGTCCTGCCCTCCATCATCATGGGGAACGTCAGATCTCTCCCCAACAAGATGGACGAGCTGGCGGCGCTGACCCGGCATCAGCGGGAGTACGGGAGAGCAGCCTGCTGCTGTTTACGGAGACCTGGCTAACCGCGCTAACTCCGGACATGGCCGCACAACTTGAAGGATTTACTCTCTTACGGGCAGACAGAAGCAGGGAGAGTGGTAAGAGGAAGGGAGGAGGACTGGCAGTGTTTGTGAACGATAGATGGTGTAACCCTGGGCACATCACTATCAAGGAGCAGCACTGCTGTAAGGACATCGAACTGTTAGCCGTTAGCATGAGGCCTCACTACCTGCCGAGGGAGTTCACACATGCCCCCGTGGTGGTTGTGTACGTCCCCCCCTCTGCTAACGCTGATGCAGCCTGTGATGTCCTGCTCTCAGCAGTGAGCAGGCTGCAGACACAGCACCCTGACGCCCTCCTCCTCATCTCTGGAGACTTCAATCATGCCTCTCCATCATCTTCTCTGCCCAAATTCACCCAGTACGTCACATGCCACACCAGGGACAATAAAACACTGGACCTCTTCTATGCCAACACCAAGGAGGCATACCACTCTCTCCCACTCCCTCCCCTGGGCCGTGCCGACCACAACCTTATACACCTCCAGCCTGTGTACAAACCTCTTGTGCAGAGGCAGCCTGCTGTCACCCGCACAGTGAAGAAATGGTCCGAAGAAGCCGAAGAGGCCCTGAAAGACCGTTTCAACACAACCCTGTGGGATGTATTCAGTGACGCCCATGGGGAGGACATTGACAACCTCACCACTGACTACATTAATTTTTGCGTGGAGAACACCGTACCCACCAGGACTGTACGGAGCTTCTCCAACAGCAAGCCCTGGATCACCCCAGACATAAAGGCCCTCCTGAAGGAGAAGACGAGGGCTTTTGTGTCTGGAGACAAGGAAGAGCTGAAGACTGTGCAGAGGGAACTGAGGAGGAAGATCAGACAGGAGAAGGACAACTACAGGAGGAAGATGGAAAACCAGCTGCAGCAGAACAACATCTGTGGGGTCTGGAAGGGCCTGAAGACCATCTCGGGCTTCAAGGAGCAGAAGTCCCAACCTGTGGGCGACCGGAGGTGGGCTAACGACCTGAACTTGTTTTTCAATAGATTTGATCAGGTACCCACCCCTCCCCCAGCCCAGTCTCCTCTGCTGCTACCCCCGCCACTGTCTGTGCCTGCAACCCATTGTTCCTCCTGTCCCCCCTCCTCCCCCTCTCTCATGAACTTCAGCTTACACATTCCCGACACTTCACGCCCTGGCCCATGCCCATCCCCCCCACCAACACCTCCCAGCCTGTCCCTCACACCACACCAGGTGAGGAAGGCCCTGAAGAAGAACAGGGCCAGGAAAGCGACAGGTCCGGACGGCATCAGCTCCAGGCTCCTGAAGTCCTGCGCAGACCAGCTGTGTGGGATCTTCAGTCACATGTTCAACCTGAGTCTGAGGCTGGGGAGAGTGCCACAGCTGTGGAAGACGTCCTGCATCGTCCCAGTGCCGAAAACACCGCACCCCAAGGAGCTCAACAGCTACAGGCCGGTAGCTCTGACGTCTCATCTGATGAAGACGCTGGAGAGACTCATCCTCGATCACCTGCGCCCACTGGTGAGCTCCTTCATGGACCCGTTGCAGTTCGCCTACCAGCCGAGCATCGGGGTGGACGATGCCGTCATCTACCTCCTCCACACCTCCCTCACTCACCTGGAGAAGGCTGGAAGCACTGTGAGGATCATGTTTTTTGATTTCTCCAGTGCATTCAACACCATCCAGCCCAGGCTGCTGGGGACAAACTGGAGGTAGCTGGGGTGGATCACCACCTCACAACATGGATTCTGGACTACCTCACACAAAGACCACAGTTTGTGAGGGTGAAGGGCTCCCAGTCAGATCGGCTTCTCTGCAGCACCGGTGTCCCGCAGGGAACAGTTCTGGCTCCTTTCCTGTTCACCCTCTACACCGCGGACTTCTCATACAGCACACCTCCAGAAGTTCTCTGACGACTCTGCTGCTGTCGGCCTCATCACGGATGGGGACGATACGGGGTACAGAAAACTTATTCAGGGCTTTGTGGACTGGAGCCTGCGGAACAACCTCCAGATCAACGCTGGCAAAACCAAGGAGCTGGTGGTGGATTTCCGCAGGCGTAACAACCCCCCGCCTGCACCAGTGAACATCCTGGGAACGGATGTTGACGTGGTGGAGTCGTACAAGTACCTGGGTGTTCACCTAAACAATAACCTGGACTGGACACATAACACAGACGCCCTTGTCAAGAAGGGCAATAGCAGACTGTTCCTGCTCAGGAGGCTGAGGTCTTTTGGAGTGCAGGGACCCCTCCTGAGGACTTTCTATGACTCTGTGGTGGGATCAGCCATCTTCTATGGGATAGTCTGCTGGTCCAGTAGCATCACGGACAGGGACAGGAAGAGGATGGACAGACTGGTAAGGAGGGCCAGCTCTGTCCTGGGATGTCCCCTGGACTCAGTGGAGGTGGTGGGAAATGGGAGGATGGTGGCTAAGCTGTCATCCATGTTGAACAACACGTCCCACCCCCTACAGGACACCCTGACAGCACTGGGCAGCTCCTTCAGTGAGCGGCTGCTCCACCCTCGGTGTGCGAAGGAGAGGTATCGCAGATCTTTCCTGCCGGCTGCTGTCAGACTGCACAATAAACATAACACCCGCTAACACAATCTGAATATTATATATTCTGATATGTATATTGTATTCACCCTCTGTACTATGTACAGGTACACAGAGGCCGAGTATCCATTTATCTGGATTATTGTAAATATACATCCTCTTTGTATATTCCAAATCCTGTTCTATTTGATTTTATCTCATTTTTCTCTGAGTGCTCTTGTTGCTGTTGTTGCACTGTAAATTTCCCCGTGTGGGACAATGAAGGATCTGAATCTGAATCTGAATCTAACAGACTGGACTCTATACCATTTGGTTGGCTATATACCTAGCCGGCCATCAGCAGGAGGCTCCCCCTACATGAGCCTGGTCCTGCTCAAGGTTTCTTCCTGTTAAAGGGGAGTTTTTCCTTGCCACTGTTGCTTGTCTGGGGTTAGGCTCTGGGATTCTGGAAAGCGCCTCAAAACAATTTTGATTGTAAAAGACGCTATATAAATAAAGATTGATTTGATTTATATTGTGTTATGAGGTCATCAGAAAATAATGTGTTTACTTGACCATATAAAAGGGGCTATCAAACTAAGCACTTTGGAGATCTTCACCATCAGGACTACGAAACCTCCCTCGGGCAAGCTGCAGCGTCCGACTGATACCTGACTGTTCTCTCCAATAAACATCCCTTATAACCAAGTCGGTGTCTACAAAGATTCCTTTCTCATCAGCACATCTCAACCACCACCAGAAGAAATTTACCACACTAGTATTTGGACTTTTTATCACTGTGTTTTGCCTGCTTTCGGGTCCTATAAAAACCCAAACCCTAACAGAACTCTCTGACCTGGAGAACCGAACACCCGCTTCTTCCAGTTTATCTGGCGTTCACGGCTGAGTTAAAGCCGATGTTTGACCACCCGGTCCAGAGTGGCGAGGTGACCTCCCAGATCCTGTCCCTGCTCCAGGGCTCCAGCTCCGTCGCATACTACTCCATCCGATTCCGCATCCTCATGGCCAGGAGTGGCTGGAACGACGTGGTGCTCCGGGGTGTGTTCATCCAGGGACTCGCTGTGGAACTCAAAGATGAGTTAGCTGCTCGGGAGGAGTCTGAGGACCTGGAGATGTTCATCAGTCTGGTGATCCGGCTGGATAACCGACTGCGGGAGAGACAGAGGGATAGCAAACGCCCAGGGAGGAGTTCGGGGAGTCTGTCCTGGCAGAGTGGAGCTCCAGTTGAATTGTCAACTCCGGTCCCAGCTCCACCTCAGGAGGACGTCGCCGACGAACCTATGCAGCTGGGACGAACCTGACTCTCCGATGTGGAGCGGAAAGGCCGGCTAGCGACAAAGTTCTGCCTGTATTGCGGCCAGGCTGGGCACTTCCTCGCTGATTGCCCGTCCCGGCCCAATGGACTAAGCTCGTTGACATGTGTTGGAGTGTTGGTCCCTTTTCCTGCTCTGTGCTGGCCTGCCTAACGCTGCCGTGCACGCTACTCTGGTGCCAGGAATCTGTCTCTGCGCCATTCTTGGTGGTCTCCGGCGCAGACGACAGCTTCATCAGCCAGGAGTTGGCCATGCAAGCCCGCATCCCCTTCGAGACTCTGCCTGAGCCAAGATCCATCCTTGGTCTCAACGGGGAAGTCCTGGCAAAGGTGACCCAGCCCCTCACCTTCATCGTCTCCGGAACCATTGGGAGCAAATCCGCCCGTTCCTCATCCTGGCGTCCTCTTCGCCGAGGGTTCTTGGGGCTCCTTGGCTGGCTTGCCACAACCCCCAGATCGATTGGTCAACCGGGAGACTTGGGGCATACCCTGTCAGACCAACTGCCTTTTCTCTGCACTCACCCCCACGCCTGGTGGCTCGGACCTTGCCAGGAGAATTGTTAAGGGGGTGGGGCGTTCCCCCAGTGTGGTGCGGCCGGGTGGCACAGTCCAGGTGCCTGGGGTCCGTGATGGACTCTGCTGCAGAAAGAGAGCTGCTGCACTTTCGGGGTACCGGTCCATTCCAGTTGACGTGGAGCTGGACCCCATCTAACTCACTCTGCAACCTTCTTGCAGTTTTGTTGTAGTACCTAGGGTCTCCAAAAGTAGTATAAGGCAGAGCCTTCAGCTAATAGGCCCCAGTTCTCTGGAACCAGCTCCCATTCTTGATCCAGGAGTGTCATGATTCAAACGCAAACTTAAATCCATCATTTTTTGATAAGGCTCATAATTAGGTTGAACATAGAACTGCCCTGTTCTGTTGCTATAGGCTCAGACTAGTGGTTCTATAATACCCCCCCCCCCCCCCCCCAAGCCTTAGAAAATTATACATTCATGTCACATAACTGCTCATATTACCTGTCTTGTTTCTCTAGTCCCGAGAATCCCGGATCCGGTCCACCAGGATCTCCAGATGAGGACATCTGAAGATGCACCTGGGCCCCTGGACTTATTTCTATACACTGGGTTGGAGGTCATTATGCAGCTCTGAAGGCGGCGATACCTGTAGATGAATACAGAAGGGGGGGGCAGAAAAACTACACAAGAAATATCCAAGGTAGTTTTCTCTGTCAACTGGACTGGGTTTCTTCTCTTGAAGACGTTTCTCCTCTCCTCTCTCTCCTCTCCTCTCCTCTCCTCTCCTCTCCTCTCCTCTCCTCTCCTCTCCTCTCCTCTCCTCTCCCCCTCCCTCTCCTTCTCTCTCCTCTCCTTCTCTCTCTCCCTCTCCTTCTCTCTCCCTCTCCTCTCCTCCTCTCCTCTCCTCTCCTCTCCTCTCCTCTCTCTCCTCTCCTCCTCTCCTCTCCTCTCCTCTCCTCTCCTCTCCTCTCCTCTCCTCTCCTCTCCTTTCTCTTTACCCAGCTGGCCATCAGCAGGAGGGTCCCCCTACATGAGCCTGGTCCTGCTCAAGGTTTCTTCCTGTTAAAGGGGAGTTTTTCCTTGCCACTGTTGCTTGTCTGGGGTTAGGCCCTGGGATTCTGGAAAGCGCCTTGAAACAATTTTGATTGTATAAGACGCTATGTAAATAAAGATTGATTGATTGATTGATTGAATGTAATCATCAACCACTTATGAAGCCAGATGAATCTTTCCTTCGACCATCTATGTCAAAAAATGAATAGTTTGTCATGGCATTAAATCATGTACTTTTAAGGTTTTACTTGATATTTAATATTAATAAATGGTTTACACTGTTAAATGCTTTAAAAGTTAATAAAAAAAAACTCTAAAAATGCTTTAATAATGGAAATCATTGATTGTGAATTATATGGTTCATTTATAAAACCATATGATAGTCACGTCTTGACAACATGTATAAATAATAAGTTTATAAGTTTTATAAGGTTTATAAGTAGTTTATCAATGTCACCTGACTGCATCTCACTGGTTATTGTGAGCTGTCAGAATAAAGGCTTTTAGGGCCCAACAAGATGAGGACAAGCTGATCCTTGCTTTGGTTTCCAGTGGGCCTGACTCCTGTCACAACTCCTGTCACTTTCGACTTATTCAGAACGCTGCAGCGTGAGTTCTGACCTAGTTTGAACAGCCTAAAGTCACAACGCCAGCTCCGTGTCGGCTATAGAAAAGAATTGGTTCTTCTGCTGCTCTACCAATGGGAACCAAGGCTTATGTCCACAATACTACAACGTGATATTGTTAAAATACCAACCTTGGGAGATCCTGTGAGGCAGCTCAAGGAGGTCAGACGAAACATGCTGATGCAGCATTTAGCTTTTATGCACCACATAAAGTGTTCACAGATCTGAGATCAGCATCAAGTCTGTTTAAATCCAGGTTGAAGGTGATTCTCTCTTCATCTTCCGATGATAAAGACGCCTTTTCAGCATCTGAACCACACTCGACTCTTTTGTACTGTTAATGTTTTTAAAATAAATTTAAAAAACTGCATGCTTACATCTTCATTCCAAATGAATTGAATGTTTTTATTGTTTTCATCTTTCTCTGAATTACTTTAGCTGAAATGTGCTGCACAATTAAAGCTGCCTTGTTGTTTTCTGTCACTATCCATCAAGTGTTGAATGGTGGGCTGCTGCAGCACCACTGTGAGCCAGCCTGTTCACTGGTGCTGGTGGAGAAACCTGGAACACCTGCAAATCCACACAGACCCAGAGTCTACTAACTATACCTATGCAACACAAAAATGCTTGTTGTCGTTTGGGATTGAACCCAGACACATCCGCGGATGCAGGTTGGTACCCAGAGGAAAAGATCAGTGATATTCGGATAATTTTATGTGCATTCTGAAATGATCAGGAGACTTTCAAGGTTCTACAGTTGAATTAATCAAAGAAATGAAGAGAGACAAACTGGACAGTGAAGCTTTTGTTTCCAGCCCTTTAATGTTCAGGCGTATACAGCTGTGATCTGTGATCTTGGACTGCACAGGCTGATCCACAGAGCCGGTGATGTCCTGGGCTGTCTGCTGGAGTGTCTCACACACACACACACACACACACACACACACACACACACCACACACACACACACCACACACACACACACACACACACCTGTATCCAGTTGGCAGAGATGGCCTCACATTGTCATTAGGAACAGCCGTTCATGCACATTCCGACGAATGTGCATGAACCAAAGAATGTGCTTCAGCAGCTATTCTGGGACCAGCATCTTGCCAAAGGACACTTGCCATGGAGACTGTGGGGGACTGGGAAGCAAGAATCACTGGATCCCCCGAGCTGCAGCTCCACAGCAAGCTGACGACACACACTGGAGGATTTGGGAGTAGAACAAAATAATAGTGAAGCCTAACCAAGAGCCTACACCAACAAATAGGAGAGGAAAATAAATCAAATTCGATCCTGGACTGAAACTGATCTGTTCGTCGGTTTAATATGTTGTTTGGGAGTTTTTGTGACATGGTGTGAAGCAAGACAGCACTCATTAGAACCGTCAACAGATATGATCTGTATATGAGCACAACCCTCGTTTCCTTTGCATCGATGTTTTAGAAGTGCATATTAATAAAGAATTGTCCTGACTGTAACCTCAGGAGTCTGAAACGGTGTTTGTCTACACTGAACAAGACGTTCTGTTAGCATCAAGTGTCCTGCCGCTGCGTTGCTGGACAGGAGGGATGCTGATTTAATGTATGAGTGTTCGAGCAACCCTGTCCTGAACATGTCCCCAAATCCCAATAAATGTGTCCCAGTAACAGAGAACCTCTGCAGGATTTTGTCCACTTGAAGCGACTAATGATGTAACTCATGGTCTTCCTCATGGAGGTCTTCTTCACATGAGGCTGTGCACTATGTCTGCTTTGAGACAGAGAGAGAGAGAGAGTGTGTGTGTGTGTGTTTTTGTGTTCTGAAAATCAAATATTTAAGAGAATGAATGATAGAAAACAATCCTTCTCACAGAGTCTCAATGAAACGGCACTTTAAACAGACAACATAACACATAACAGAGACTTAAATGTAGCAAATGTATCTCAAAACAAATGTGTCTCATGTCTGTTGTCAGAGTTTCTTCTTTGCCCGTCTTTGGTACTAAAAGGTGGTAAAAAGTGACAGCCCTCTAGGGCTACTTACAGATCTCTGAGCTCACAGCTTAGGTCATTCTGCTTACAACCACAACATATATGAACAAGCACACTTTCATACCCACATATGTGCACCTCAGCCTGACTTTACTCCTTCTTCTCACCCCCCACGCCCACCCTTGAAAGTTGCAGCAACATTATTATAGTAACAGGTCGTCCTTAGCTACCTTGCTGCCAGTCCGACCTGTTTCGCAGTTGTGTTTGCCGTGTTCGGCAAACGTGGCAGAGAATGAATAGAGAGGAGACAGTTGGGGACATGGAGGGGGCGGACGTATCAGACTTGCATTCCCTTTTTAGTTCCCAACTGCCATGGGTATTCATAATTATTGAGGACAATTCGCTAGTGCCCGCATGACTCATACTTTCTTACTTTGGTTTAGATTAACATAAATATCGGAATTTTTAACACCAAAAGCAGAGGTCATGGCTGCTCAACTGACATTTATTGGCAGGTTTGTTTAGGACACCTATGAGACACAAGTTTGGGCCAAAAAACAGTCAACAAGAGTCAAACTGCCCGAGAATAGCACCCAGTATGTGTGAGGATCCACTATGGGATTCGGGACTTTTTACATTAATTATACACTGACCTGTTCAATGGGGAGAGCAGAGCTCACAGTTTTGGATTTAAGAAGATTTGGACATTACCTAAAAGCTTTCAGTTGGTATTTTGGTCAACCTTCTTATATCTGTAATAACAGTAACTTTAGTTGATACGTAATAACATACTTCATAACATTTATTGGCAGATTCTTTAGTATTAGACATTTATTAGACAACAGTTATCTTTGTCCGCATATAATGTGTGATTTTATCTTAAATTTAAAGTTGGTGAATAAGGAGTCCTAACCCTAACCCTAAGCTTTAAAATAGGTTATTAGGTTTATGTTTAATACCATATAGCTTTGCTGGAGCTAACATACAGAAGATGATGCTTCAAGGCTCTTTCCACATTCACACTGGAATAAGTCCAACACTGAACTGACAGACAATCCAACATGAAAAGCAAGATGAAAGAAAGCCAACCAATGAGCAGGGCTAAATAGACCATAAAAACTCGATTTATTATATTTCCAGGGTACATTATATTTATTTGTCCATAAACACTCATAAATTTAATGTAACAATAACGTTTTTAAATAAGGTCCAGACAGATTCAGCTTGATCAAAATATTCTCGAACAGAACTGTAACAATAAAACTTCAAAGTAAATAAATCAAACAAAATTTGCTCAAAGCCATTATAACTGAGAATTTAAGTGATATTGCACATTTTATGATAGAATTATGCCTGGGGCTATAATAAAAAGTGGAGCTTCGGTTCAAGAACCATATCAAGTTTAATGCACATTTATTTGCAGGTTAATAATAAACTTACTGCAGAGGTACAAGAATAGGAATGAAATTTCACAGGCTCTGGCAGGCTAACAGAAACAGGTCATAGTGGGGTAAGTTGAGAAAAGGGGAGTGTGTGGGGGGGTTGCCCTGGTGGCATACACTAGCAAGTCCGTTCCACTCTGTTATCATTTTTAGATGATATCAAGAATTCTCGAAATAGTCCTGCATAGAAAAATAATGAGTTTTGTTACTTCTGTACACTGTTGACACCAGGGGCTGAATCACAGACCAATTCTTCTCGGCTTGTTTGTTTGAGGGTACAGCATGTGTGTGCAAGGCTTTGCCACTTCTGGATCATTAACAAATCAGCCGTACAGATACAAATAATGTAGGACTTATAAAATAAATTCCAGGTTACGCTTACATGGCAAGCACCTTTGTATTATTATATGTTCAGCATTTTCATTGTTTAGAAACTCTGTCTGTGGTTGTGAGTGTGTGTGCCTTTAAGATCTCCCCGCAAAGCATTACAACATTTTGTTAAGTAGCGTTTTAAAAAGAGAAAGACCATTTAGAAAACACTATATTCAACATGGCTCTTTACATTAAACAGACAGGTCACAAAAGCATTCCACATGGAAAACTTGTTCAGCTGTGCCTCCATTTCCCTGGTGGGAACAAGAGGCCTCCTGACACCAGTGTCAGTCCACAGACCAAAAGAAAATCATATTCCCACAATGCTAAACAAACAAATAAATAAATAAAAGAGTCATCATTTGTGGTCATTTGCTCCATAAAATTATAAAACAATGTCCATCTGTTTCATTTTTACTTCTGTTGTCAAGCTTTCTCTGACATGTTTGGAAAAAACAAAGGAGGGAAAACCCGAGAAAGAAGAACCCATGTGAATATCAGCAGAAGTACCGTGACTGTCTGGTCGCCTTGAAGGGCAAGGTTGATAAATGGATGAGAGTCCAAAAGGAGTTTTCATGTGAAATAGAGCCACACTAATTCTAAGAGCTTTTTTGTTGTGTGGAGCCATTTTGCCTGTCTCTTCATTGGTCTTTCATTTGGTTTCCAGAAGGCACTTTTCTTTTTGCTATATGAGCGGTTGCAGATACAGACAAAAGCTGGAGATTGTGTGTGTGTTAATGGTGTGTGTTTGTGTGTTCTGACACGTACAGGAGCTGGCTATAACTTTGCAGGTTCTTGCCCTAGTAGCATTGCCAGAAAGTTTAAAAACTACTGTATACTGATTGTGTTCAATGCCTAATAAAAACAGCCTCAATCTCCTTAATTAATCTGACAACTATTTTGTGGCTGATTAAACATTCTAACTGTCACAACTTCATCATTTCCTTCTCTGTGCTGAACATGTTTCAATTCTCACATAGAAGTGGTTTGAACCAGTAACTCTTTTGAATTTCACTGGCCTGAGCAAATCATTACTGAGTGAAAAGATCAATATCTCTGAGAGTGTGTAAATCAAACACAGTCCCTATATTTTGCTGAGTGCAGTCTGCTCCTCCAGCACCTGAAGGTAGTCAGGTGTTCCCTGCAGCTTGGCTTTCAGTTCGTAATACTCACTTTTTCTCTGCTCGACCATGATCCTACTATGGTTCCCACCTTTGAGTGAGGGCTTCTTTATCTTTCTGTCTAGTGTAGATTTCTCGGGGTAGTGGATCTCATAACCACTCATCCCCGTGGTCTTAAAATCCCGTTTGCTGTCCAGGAAGCTCTGGATGAACATGTTGGGCTCTCGGTGGGGCAGGAATTCTTCCAGTTCATCGATGGTGCTGAGGCGTTTGTTGCGCTCCAGAGTTGACAGCATTTCCTTGTCCTTTTCAGCACTGTTTCGCAGAATGATCTTTTGCCTATGTGGGTCTGCAAACTTAAACTCAGAGTCAATATCAGAAGAACGTCCAATTCCACAAGTATGGCTCTTCCTAATGTGTTCGATGGTCTGGGGGATGAATGGCTCTCCTCCCAAGTCATTCCCTGGAAGAAAGCCTTTCTTTGCAGATTTATTGTTTTGTCTGTGAAGCTGTAGGGACATAGAGCCACACTCTGGATTTCCAAGACCCTCTTGTCTTCCAACTGGTTTCTTATTCCGTCTCAACACAAAAACAAGTAGGCAGAAAGCCACAAACACTGTAAGGATGAGCACCACAAGGATGCTGAGGATCATGATCGATAGAGGCACAGGCCCTCCTGGTGTTGCTTTACCAACTCCAGCAGCTGACACAGAGGTCAGAGTAGGGGTCGCGCTCGTCAAAATGAATGGAGGCCTTGCCACAAGCTTGGGACATATGATCTCATTCTTCGAGAGGCGCAATTCTGTGTTGGAAAACTGGGCAGGAGATGCACATTTTACCTCTTTGGCAGCTACACCATCTTTCAGCTTCTCTAGCCAGAGCTTTAAAGCAACAAGATCGCAGGAGCACTCCCAAGGATTCCCCTCAAGGTCTATCTGGGTTAGGGAATGCAACTGGTCCAAGACTCCACTGACAGGCAGAGTCATGAAATGGTTATTTTTAAGACTGAGTCTTGCTAAAGAGACACCAGCAAAGATGTATGCAGGAAGGCTTCGCAAAACATTGTTGTTGAGATAGAGGAGCTGAAGATTTGGCATAGAGTCAAATGTGCCAGCAAGAATTTCTTTGATGGCATTGTATTCCAGATAGAGGTATTGCAAGTTTGAGAGACCTATGAACATTTCAGGGTGTAACTGTTCAATTTGGTTTCCATTTAAATAGAGTCTCCTTAGGTTAGTGAGGTTTGCAAATGCACCCTTTTGGACCGTAACTATTTGATTGCTTCCAAGATGTAGGAAGTCTAAACCCTCAAAACCTTGAAAGTCAACTGGGCTCATGTCAATGATGTTATTCTCACTCAGATGAAGTTTCTTGGCATTTGGGGGCCTGGGAATGAGCTCAGCTAAATTTCTAATGTTCCTTTTCTGACAATTGACACTGATTCCAAAATCCGATGGTTGGGATTTGCAAATGCAGGGCTGCGGACACACAAGTTGAGGATTCTGAAAGGAAACAATTTGGCTGTTTCGTCCTAATGGTGGTAAGCCAGCAACAATGCCATTTCCATAAACTTTTGAATCTGTAGATTTGGGTGCTTTTGTGGTCATGGGCACTGCTGGGCTTGGTGTCATTTTGGAGGGTGTCTGATTGTTATCAGGCAGCATGGGTGGCATCTTCACATCAAAGTCACTTCCTGTGCCCATGGGACAAAGCTCCTGCTTGTTAGTTTCCTTCAGAAGTCTTCCATATAAATCAGTTGGTGTTTCACATATTGCCTCACCTATAAAAATGTTATAGGGCATGTTTTCAAGCCATGTCTTAAGAGGAGCTAAATCACAAGTACAATTCCAAGGGTTGTCATCCAGCTGCAGCTCTACAATCCTCCCAATATGCTCCAGTACTCCCAAATAAGGAAGCCTCTGGATCCTGTTCCCTCTGATATCCAAGTGTGTCAGTGAGGCAAAGCGAAATATATTATCGGGAAGTATCTGTATAAGATTATCATTTAGGATCACCACTTTCAACTTGTGTAGTTTGTTAAATGCTCCCTTTTCAATTGTTTTGATCAAGTTATAGTCGGCCTGAAGGTATTCCAGGTTTTCTATACCTTGGAAAGTGTCTGCTCGGAGCACCTTCAGTTCATTATTGTTCAGGTGCAATTGTTTCAATGCGCTCATCCCCATGAAAGCTCCGCCCTCTATGTTCTGCAGCTTGTTGTTCCCCAGCTGCAGTGATACAGCATGGCTATAGTTGAGGAATGAGTTTGGATAGAGGATGATTAGTAAGTTGTTCTGAAAGTTCAGGTGGTACAGTGATGATACTGGTGGGATAAGCTGCGTGGGCCGGTACACTGTGATCTTCTCACAGTTGACATAGAGCACATTCTCCACTGACATGCAGGAGCAGGCGCTGCAGGTTTCAGCCATTAGGGCTGATGGTGACGGCTCAACCATCTGAGGTTCATCCAGCATGGATGGGGAGGAGAGGGACGAGGACAAGGAGCCAGGGATGGAAGAAGAAAAAGCAACCCACAGAAGTATGAACAGCATCTTGTCAGTTAGAAATCCTCCACCAGAAAACCATTTACCAACCTTTGAAGAAAAAAAAGGGCATGCACACATTTACCATTGATCACAGACACATATACTTCTTATTTCACTCACATTCAAATATGTCATATTCATTTGTCACTTCTGTTAAAATTCTTACAGTAAAGAGAATCCAAGTTGTATGCCGCTGAGACATTTTTTCAAACAAGTTGCATTTTATAGGCATCATTGCAGTGCGCAACTTTGACCAAATGATTCACCACACTGATTAGCACCAAAAGCTTGATGCAGACTTAATACTGCAGGCAAAATGTACACAAGGCAGCAGACGGCTGCACCTTCTCTATCTAATTCAGACATCCCCCTACCAGAAAATGTCTAAGGCAGCAGCAGCAGCAGCAGCAGCAGCAGTGATTGTGTTCGCTTTTCCTCTCCCAGCATATTCATATAATTGAGTCAAACAGCTGCAGTGCTGCTTTTTTAAGAGGTTTCATTTGAAGCCACTTTCGTGGCGGAGATCTGGGACTGAGCTCACAGTAACGGGTGCATTTTATAGTTACAGATAATCCTCAAATCAATTAAGAAGGGACAAAATAGATATGTCAATCCAATAGGAAAGAAACGCTGAACTCACCCACAGCTGCAGAGGTAATCAATGCGCACCCCCCCCCCCCGAGACGCACAGAGGGGTCGGTGAGACATGGATGCGTGCAAACGTTCTTCCACACTAAGTGAAGCAGTTTCGAGGTGCAACACGGCTGCTTCTGGCTCTTTATTCCCATTCGAGCTCCTGTATGTCAACCTCAGTGGGGAAAGGAAGAAAGAGGATGGTGGATGGAGCCGGGAGAGCGTGCAGTGGAGATGGAGGAAAAAGGAGGGGGGGTTCAGCCGATGCGTCGCTTACTGACGGGCTCCCCTTGCTTTGAAATATCGCCCCACTGCTCATTCGTACCCCAGGGTGGGTGTACTACCTCCATGGTAGAGCGTGCATTTGGTTACAGGGGAGATCGAGGGATGAAGAGAAAAGAAGAAAGGAGGGGGTGGGGAGGCAATCTTACAATGTGTCCAGGGACTCAAAAAAGGCGTGAAAAAAGGACGCAAGAGGAATGGTGGCACCAGAAAAGAAGTCAGTCATGCTAAGGATTTTCCAAACAGCAAAGATCAAAAGAAAGCAGAGGAGAGCATTTTCTTATTTGAATTCAAAAATCAACAACCATGTCAATAAAACGTGACTCTAAGACGAACGGCGAATACCGCAAAGCAGCCAAAGGATTCAGACTGTTACAGAGGTGCAACAGATTAAGGGTCTTCATCCTTCTTCTACATGGAGATCACTGAACAATGAGAGGAACGATCTCTCAGTCCTGCAACAGAAAGAAAGCAGACCACACAAAGCTCAAAAATAAAATATAAATAATTCAGTCCTTCAATCCGCTGTGACGCAAGCTGGCTAGGAATACTGCTCTTTGGGAAAACAGAAGGAAATAGGGGATTTCCCTCCTTTAAAACATCCATCTGAGGGTGGGGGGAGGAAAGACGTGGTGTGTCATTCCTGTCAGAAGGAACAGTGCAGTAACGAGCTCTTCTTTCTACAGCCGCATTCAGTCGCACTTCCCACACGGATAAAAGAGCAGACTGCGGGAGAAGCGAGAGAGAGAAAGAGTCGGGGAGGAAACAGAGATGTGAGAGGGAGGGAGAGAGCGGCATGGAGGAGATAGAGATGAGAGAGGGGGAGGGAGGGAGGAGAGATACAGATGAGAGGGAGAGAGAGGGGGACGGATGGCAAACGATTTTGATTCTAACTGAAACAGAAAAAAAATCTTCAGTCTGTTTTCTGTTGACACCATCATCATCATTCCTATTATTAGTCTAACAACAGTACTAATACAGACACACATGTGGACGGGCAGACAGGTCGACAGACAGACAACACTGTAGTGGAAAGGTGGTGAGAAATGCGAGTGGGGGCATTTCTGCATGAGGACAGGTGTTGATCTGCTGCCTGGCCGTCCTGCATGTCTCTAAAACACGACCGACCTCCCAAGCCTGTCTGACAAGAGGTAACTGCTGCTCTTCTAACTGTCCCTGATTTAATCCAAATACCATGAATTGGAACAATCGGACTCGTTAAAAGGGTGCAATTGAATCTGGGGCAATCTGGGGACATCACTAGGGTTACCTACACTGAAGTATAAAAGCAGCAACTAAATAAAAATAAATCATGAAGAGACAGACACTTCAGCCTAACAGCTTTCTGGATAGAAGGCGAAACGTCTTCAAGAGAAGAAACCCAGTCCAGTTGACATGGAAAACTACCTTGGATACAATGACCTGGATGATTGAGAATCTACACAGACATTCAGCCTAACTGCTATTCCCAGTTCTTTACTGGAGGTGATGCTGCACCCTGGTGTGAGAGAGAACACCTTAAATGAAGGTACATTCAATTTTTTATTAGTTGTATGACATTTCCTTTTATACTTTTTTTCTTTTTCTTGACCACTTCAACCCTTACATAGGGAATGTGGAGGAGACTGGAGTCCATTCAAGCTTTAAACAGGCAAAGGCATGTCCCATCCTGGAGGAGTCACCAGCTAGTCCCAGGCCCTATGTGAACATTTGAGCGTTCGGTACCTTGCTCAAGGGTACCTCAGCAGCACTCTGAAGGTTCAAGCCCACACCAAGCTCCAACCACTTCCCCAGCCTGATCTCCCATCGCCTTCATGTGTTTGTTTATTCTTAATTCAAAAAGTTGATTGACACAAAAGAGTGAGAACACTTGTCTACCTTTCTTATGCTACATGACACAGTTGTGCCTCATTACCACAGTCTTTGTAATATTCAATCAATCTTTATTTATACAGTGTCTGTTACAATCCAAATTGTATTAAATTGTGTATTAAATGAAAGTTAGAACTCTACAAGTACAGCATTACTGTCTCATAAAGTGCATACTTATTTCTGCTATTTCATCTGTTTCATCAAATTCTGCACTTTACATCCACTAAATACAGCAAATGTGCACATGTCATTTATTGAGGTAACAAATGGTCAAAGTTCATCTTCCATGAATAATCCTCTGTCGTCTGTTCACTCACATTTAATTTGTTTGTTGGTTTGCACGTGCGTGTGCGCGTGTATGTGTGTGTGTTGAAATTTGATAGTTTTGGATGTGATTCCTCACTGGCTGCAAAGCTCCTGTGGGATGCAGAGAGAACAGCAGAGTCTGTATGTGTATCAAGTATGTAGTTTGCCAGCACCTCTGCTTCTGTCTCTCCCTGGCTTTGAGACACAGGACGGAGCATCTCAGACACACTGCCTGTACAAAAATACAGCAAAACCAAATTAAATATTCATTCTGTTGCACCATAATCCTATTTGTAGGATTAAAATTTACAATTTTAATTGGTCTGCAGGGCCTGAAGTGTCACACCTTCCAGACAATTCTTTCCTGTGTTTGTAGGGGTTAGTGTTATTGTGTGTTTGTATTGCTTAGTGTGTGTGTGTGTGTGTGTGTGTGTGTGTGTGTGTGCGTGAAATATCCCCTGTCATTATGAAAAGAATAAAATATGTAATAAAAAAAAGAAATGAAATTTTTTAAAGTACAAACTTCCATTTTTCAGTTAATTTTTAGTTTTTAATTTGAAAACTTTTCCAAATCAACAAGCCAAACAACAAAATCAAAGCAGAGACGGATACAATTTCAATCAGAAGAAAACAGGGATGGAAGTAAATGTCTTTGTAACAGCACAAATGTAAGAAATGAAGACAGGAATAAGAAGGATGGAGAAAGTTGGTTAAAAAAGGCTGAAAATGAGTGAAAGTAAAGAAATGTGCTGAGGTGAAGGCAGTGACCTAGACTACTCACCCATATGGTGTGGTGGTCACTGAGCAGCAGGGGGCCATTAACTTTATGTGAAGGAAGGAAGGATGAATATGCATTGTTTCCTTTCAAATGTCGGGCTTCCAGCAGGTTGCAAGCTTGGTACATTATTGCAGGTGAAGAACACAACAATATTTACACACACACAAAGACCTCATTCATTAGCGGGATTCAATTTATTCCCTCTAACTTAGGCTAGCCACAGGTCTTTGAGGGATTTTTCACTTGATGGTATAGGTCAGTTGGCATTCTCCAACTAGAAGCAAGAGAGAGGAGCGAAGCCCTGGAGATGAGCTTTCTGGATCCTGCCCCTGTCCTGACGAACTGGATTGACATCTGCGACATTATTGTGTTAGCCATTTTAGCATCCGCCCTGCGTGTCTCCAGGATGACAGCCATCTTATGCAAGACTTTGTTAGGATGCCACCAAAAACATTCCTGTGTCAAAGGTCGCTGGCAGCCTTAGAGTATGCGTTGCAGGCTTGGGTTCTCTTGGAAGACTCCTCTGAGCCATTGCAGTGGTGTATTTTCTGGGTAGAGCAGGGTCTTGCTTGACCCTGATCAGGAATTCATTCTTAGGTATATCTGAGCAGCTAATGTCTCTGTTAACCACGCCAGTTGTCCATCTTCCATGTTGCCACTGGTTTACTACTCTGAGTATTTACTTCTTCTACAATTCATTTATTCTCCCGTTTTAAACTGTGAAATATAATTTGAACAGGTTTGGGTTCCCTGGCCACACCAATGCTTTCAAAATACATCAAAAAGCTAAAACCAATTCTCTTTTTTTATTGTTAAGAGTCAAAGGGTTAGGGTTAGGGTTAACCCGAATCTTAGATGGTAAAGATCACTATAAAATGCAGTAAACTATTGTTTTATCCATCCAGCATAAAGGGAGGTGCCGATACCACCAGTGAATCCAGTCCAGTTCAGTTCCCCTGATCCTCCAAGTCTTGCTCATGCATTGAAAAAGTCGCATTAATCCACTACGGGCCATTGCTCAAATCTGGAGCTGAAACACTCCTGACATGCTTTAAAGTGAAAAGAACCATAATCAGTGCCTGACCTGTGCACCACTGTGCACACACACACACACAAGGGAGTCCCACAGACTCACCTGTTGTTCTCTGCTTGCGTTCCACCGCAACATTTTTTCCTCCTGGGGACTGAAACACACACCTGGCGAGCGATCTTCCTAATTATGATGCTCGATCGGTCTAGCCCAGAACACTGAAGGGAAACCCACTCTGTCCAAAACGAACATATAAAAATATTCAAAATTAACAATTGTAAAAGGGTTTTAATGGCATAATTAGCCTGCAAATCACATATTTGTGTCTTGCAGTTTGTAGTTTAGCCCAAGCAAATGATTGCAAATATTTATTAAATAATAATGCCAAATTTACATTCTTTATGTGATATGTTTCAATTAATGAGAATTATAATTTGGTTATAATATTCAATTATTGGTTTTAGTTGTTTTCGTTTTACAATGTTCAATCAAGTTTCCATGTGGTGTGCTTGCTTATGAATGAAAGACTGTGTTCCCTAGTCTGTGGTTGAGTTACTCCCATTAAACAGAACTTAAGAAGACCCCAGTATGCTCATGGGTGTGTTTTTGGACCTTTCTTCATCTCACACATATTTTTAGCCCTGGAATTTAGCTCTCATTTAACATCAGCGTGTATGCAGTTACAGCAGCATGGGAAGGCATTGGGACGCCATGCGAATCTGCCGTTCACTCCCATGAATGGCAGCATTTGGGTTTATTTGGTTTATGCTTTTTACATTGGATTGGTAATCTCTCTATTATCCCTATCTCGATTCTTTGATCATAAGTCCACCCCCAAATAAAATCATTATTTTTTCTATATTGTGCGTTAAACTGTATGTGACTTCACCGGCGTTTGAAATATGGTGCTTTGTCACTGAGTCATCAGTAGGTGGCAACTGCACGATGCAGACGGTAGGTGCGAGGGGTGAGATTCTCTGTGCACCAATTAAGAGAAATGCCACTTTGTAGCTCTGTGACTGATATATTGCTTATTATATTTTCAGGTAAGTTGGGGAAGGAATGAAAATATATCACAGTGCAACATTGAAATTTGATCACGATCAGCGATTATGCGAATTATGTTCGTTGTTTTAGCATTAGTATTGTTGCCGGCGGATGCGGCCTGAACAACCAGGCCTTGGAAGGGAGTTTGCATTGTTCACAGTCTGTTTAGTGCCTATTACTGGAGGTTGATTTATTCTTATTGCAAAATATTGTGTGAATATGAGACAAGTCATCATGGAAATCTACAGAAGTGAAATAGCTACTTTATGTTTGAATGTGACATTCTCTGTGCACCAATTAGGAGAAGTGCTGCTGAGATCCCTGTGTCTAATATAAAGTTTTTGATATTTTCAGTCATAAATGTGTAGCCCCAGACTGATCCATCGCAATATCATTCTGAGACCCGCTACAGACGCAATCACAATATGGTTGTCTGACCCAAGTCCTTGACAAGAAGGTATTGTTGTTCCACAGAATTAAAAAAAATCCCAAATTAAACAATCCTGATGGTTAATGAGTTTTAATTGATGTAGTTTGTGGAATCAACCAATTGTTTCGCCGTTTGCAGGTCGTTATAATTGTTGGAGACTTGCATGTTTGTGCCAGAGGGATCCCTGTCCTAATGATTCCACACCACACCTGGTGCCAACACCTCTGAGATCAGGAGCGAGGTAAGAGAGGCTTTCCTGTCAAGGTCTTCTGGGCCCAGTATTTCAGAAATAATCCTTCAGGATCAATCCAGGTGGATTGGATTTTTCTCTGATCTGATCCAAAATCAGGTATTTCAAAGCAGAATTTATCCTGAAGATTTGAATCAAATCTGTTCAAATCAAATTAAATCCAATCCTGCCAAAAATCTGGATTTTTGCCACATTTGGGTATTTCAGAACTTTGGTCAAAAATCCGGATGATTTTGATCCTGAAAATCAAGATTATAATGATCCCACCTCAGAGGTGGATTTGGAAATAATCCTATGTATGAAAAATAGTAATTTCTCACAAATGTTGTCTCGAAGACAGTTATTTTGAGTCATTCTCATCACAATGAGACTTCAAACACTAAAAATCAAAATTATATAGTTGATCACAACAGTCTTGTCATTTTAAAGCATTTTGTTAGCATGTGTGTCACACAAACAATTTAAAACAATTTTGATTGTAAAATACGCTATATAAATAAAGATTGATTGATTGATTGACAAATACTTGTGTAATTTTACATGACCATATTTTCACGACCATAAGGCTCACTGTATTAAAAGGCGCAATCTCAGTTATGGGTGCTATTTCTGTATTTAAAACATACATAAGGTGCACCGTATTATTAGGCGCATGCTGAAACATACAGTAAAAAATGACGGAAGTAAAACAGTGAGTTTCAACACATTTATTGAACAAAATATTCATTCTTCCGCCACAAAACCATCAAAGTTTTCATCTTCTGTATCTGAATTAAACAACTGCACTATTTCAATGTCCAACATCCCAAATTCCTCTTCTTAATCATCTGAATCGGACTCACCGACCGGTTCTGGTTCAGCGTTGATTTTGTGAAAGCTCTTACAATACATGAAGACAGTATCATAGCCCATGCGTCTACAATCCACCCGCATATGGTGGCATAACTTGCCCGCCGCTGCCTCAGTCTTTGTGAAGGAGTGTTCGCCATCCGTCATCCAGCGCTCTGTCCGTTTCCGTGGCAGCCGACAACCACAGTGAACGACGACTTCTCGTGCCCCGTTGTGCGTATCACCACCGTGCTGGTCCCTTTTTCTCCACTTTGTGGGTCAAAGGGATGTTAAAAGTCAGAGGGATCTCATCCATGTTGGTGATGTGGCTGGGCGCAGTTATCTTGTCCTTCAGTAGGTGCGGAAGATGGCCACCCTCTCCTGGTAATCCACTGGCAGCCGCTGCGCAACAGTTGTTCGCGTATGGAGAGATGCCGCTTCCTCATAAAGCGAAAACACTAAGATTGCTCTCCTCCGTGAACCATCACCTTATGGAGGTGGAGGAGTTTGCGTACCCTAATGAGCCTGGGAGCTATGCTGTCCGGGGCAGTTTGCGTCTTGTAGGGTCTCCCAAGGCAGATTGGTCCCAGGTGAAGGGTCAGACAAATGGTTCAAGACCCATCATGGAGCACCTAAAAGGGAAGCCGCGTACCCGGCCCGGAGGGTTACCAGGGCCCCACCCTGGAGCCAGGCCTGGGGCTGGGGCTGGGGCTCGATGGCGAGCGCCTGGTGGCCGGGCCTACGTCCATGGGGACCCGGCCGGGCCCAGCCCGAACCAGCTATGTGGACACTCCCGTCTCCAGTGGGCCCACCACCTGCAGGAGGAGCATGAAGGGTCCGGTGCAGTGTGGATTGGGTGGTGGACCAAGGTGGGGGCCTTGGCAGTCCGATCCTCGGTTATGGAAATTGGCTTTTGGAACATGGAACGTCACCTCACTGGCGGGGAAAGAGCTGGAGCTTGTGGGGGAGGTTGAGCGTTACCGATTAGATATGGTCGGCCTCACCTCCACACATAGCGTCGGCTCAGGAACCCAAGTCCTTGAGGGGGGTTGGACTTTCTTCTACGCTGGAGTTGCTCAGGGTGAGAGACGGAAAGCAGGGGTGGGCTTTTTGCTTGCCCCCAGACTCTCTAGTTCGACGTTGGGGTTCTCGCGGTCGAGCGAAAGGGTTGCTTCCCTGCGCCTTCGGGTCGGGGAACGGGTTCTTTTGTGCGTATGCACCAAACAATAGTTCAGAGTACCCGCCCTTTTTGGAGGATCAAGGACGGACGCTGGACAGTGTCCCAAGTGGGGACTCCATCGTGCTACTGGGAGAATTCAACGCTCATGTGGGCAATGACAGCGTGACCTGGAAAGGCGTGATTGGGAGGAACGGTCTGCCCGATCAGAACCAGAGTGGTGTTCAGTTATTGGACTTCTGTGCTAGTCGCAGTTTGGCCATAACTAACACCGTGTTCGAACATAAGGTTGTTCATCGGTGCTCTTGGCACCATGACAGCCTGGGCCGTAGGTCAATGATTGACTTTAAAGTCGTGTCAGCTGATCCGCGGCCATATGTTTTGGACACTCAGGTGAAGAGAGGAGCAGAGCTGTCAACTGATCACTACCTGGTGGTGAGTTGGATCAGGTGGGGGGGGAAGCCACCGCACGGACCTGGCAGGCCCAAACGTGTAGTGAGGGTCTGTTGGGAACGCTTGGTGGAGGAACCCGTCAGGCTGGTCTTCAACCCCCACCTCCGACAGAGCTTTGATCATGTTCCGAGGGTGGTAGGGGACATCGAGTCTGAATGGGCCATGTTCTGCTCCGCCATTGTCGAGACGGCTGTCGCGAGCTGTGGCTGCAAGGCCGCTGGTGCTGGTTGTGGCGGTAATCCCCGTACCCGATGGTGGACACCAGAGGTGAGGGGAGCTGTCAAGCTGAAGAAAGAGGCCTACAGGTCATGGCTGGTCTGTGGGTCTCCGGAAGCAGCTGACCCGTACAGGTTGGCTAAGCGGGTTGCGGCCGCGACAGTCGCGGAGGCAAAAACTCGGACATGGGAGGAGTTCGGTGAGGCTATGGAGGAAGACTTTCGGTCTGCTCCGAGAAGATTCTGGCAAACTGTCCGGCGCCTTAGGGGCAGCAGGCGGCAACTCGCCGACACCGTGTTAGGTGTGCGTGGGGAGCTGCTGACATCTCCTGGGGCAATTATCCGGCGCTGTAAGGAATACTTCCAGGAGCTCCTCAATCCTACCAACACGTATCCTCAAGGTGGAACAGAGTCGGATGACCAGGAGGTGGACCATCCAATTTCCAGAGCGGAAGTTGCCGAGGTAGTGAAACAGCTGCCTGGCGGCGGAGCTCCGGGAGTGGATGAGATCCGCCCGGGGTATCTTAAGGCTCTGGATGTTGTATGGCTGTGCTGGTTGACACGCCTCTGCAACATTGCATGGACATCGGGGGCAGTGCCCTTGGACTGGCAGACCGGGGTGGTGGTCCCTATTTTTAAGAGGGGGGACCAGAGGGTGTGTTCCAACTATAGGGGGATCACACTCCTCAGCCTCCCTGGGAAAGTCTATGCCAGGGTGCTGGAAAAGAGGATTAGACTGATAGTTGAACCTCTGATCGAGGAGGAACAATGCGGGTTTCGCCCCGGTCGTGGAACCACGGATCACCTCTTTACCCTTGCTGGGGTGCTTGAGGGGAGTTGGGAGTTTGCACAACCAGTCCACATGTGTTTTGTGGGCTTATGACCGGGTCCCCAAGAGCACCCTGTGGGGGTGGTCCGGGAGTATGGGGTGGAAGGTCCCTTGATAAGGGCCATCCAGTCCCTGTACCAAGGGAGCAGGAGTTTGGTCCAGATAGCCGGTTGTAAGTCGGACTCGTTCCCAGTGAGGGTTGGACTACGCCAGGTCTGCCCTTTGTCACCGGTTCTGTTCATAACTTTTATGGACAGAATTTCTAGGCGCAGCCGGGGAGTGGAGGGTGGCGAGTTCGGTGGGCGGAAGATCTCGTCGCTGCTTTTTGCGGATGACGTAGTTCTTCTGGCGCCATCGAGCAGGGACCAAATGCTTCCAAATGCTGGGACGGTTCGCAACCGAGTGTGAAGCGGCAGGGATGCGGATCAGCACCTCCAAGTCAGAGTCCATGATCCTCGCTCGGAAAAAGGTAGAGTGCCTTCTCCGGGTTGGGGAGGAGGTCCTGCCCCAGGTGGAGGAGTTCAAGTATCTCGGGATCTTGTTCACGAGTGAGGGCAGGATGGAACGGGAGATCGACAGGCGGATCGGAGCGGCATCAGCAGTGATGTGGGTGCTTAACCGAGCCGTCGTGGTGAAGAGAGAGCTGAGCCGGAAGGCAAGGCTCTTGATTTACCGGTTGATCTACGTCCCAATCCTCACCTATGGCCATCAACGCTGGGTGATGACCGAAAGAACGAGATCGTGGATACAAGTGGCAGAAATGAGTTTCCTCCGCAGGGTGGCTGGGCTCAGCCTTAGAGATAGGGTGAGAAGCTCGGACATCCGGGAGGGGCTCGGAGTAGAACCGCTGCTCCTCCACATCGAGAGGAGTCAGTTGGGGTGGCTCGGGCATCTGGCTAGGATGCCTTCCGGACGCCTCCCTTTAGAGGTATTCCGGACATGTCCCACCGGGAGGCGGCCTCGTGGCCAGCCCAGGACTAGGTGGAGAGATTACATCTCTCACCTGGCTTGGGAGCGGCTGGGGGTTCCGCCGGAAGAGCTGATGGAAGTGGCCGGGGAGAGGGCTGTCTGGGCATCCCTCCTGAAGCTGCTGCCCCCGCGACCCGGATCCGGATAAGCGGGAGAAAACGAAACGAACGAAACCACGTTTGGCAGGTTTATTGCCTGTTGGAGTCGTTTTGGCCTCTGAGTGGTCTTTAGTAGCTTTTTTTTTGAGATTTTTCCATCTCAATTTGACCTGATCCACAGATCTGCGTTGGCCTCCACCGGTGGCATTAACCAGTTCTGTTATCTTCTCCCATATTTCATTTTTTGTTTTGGCATTTGAGCCGCTTTGTCCAGGACTGCTGAAATTGCCAAATAGCACATGATAATTTTCACGCACACCTTCAAGCAGTGCATTTGTTTCAGTCGAAGTGACCTCCTTTGGTCTTACCCTCCATGTTGTCTGATTTTAAGTCACACCCAGGCTGGTTATTTATACTACCATGAGGGATCGTTAAAATCAGGTGTGGTGGGACATGGGATTGGCTAAAAAGGGGTATGTGGCAAATAGATTGAGCAAAATGACAGCACTAGTGCATGTGATGCAACAACGTCAGAGGCAATACAAGCCTCAGCAATATACTGAACGACCAAATTTACTTCTGCAGTACTCTGATGAAGAACTTTATTCAAGATAACGTTTCGTAACACAGGATATTATTTATTTATGTGATGTTCTTCACCCTAATCTTCAAAGACCAACAGTGAGGAGCCATGCCTTGACTGTGGAGGAACAGGTGTTGATCTTTGTCTTTTTGCAAGTGGATCATTTTTTGACGTTATTGCAGATAGCATTGGAGTCACAAAATCAACAGTGGGATGTGTGGTGCATTCTGTGGCAAGAGCTCTTTCAAGTTTATTAAATGAGTATGTGAAATTTCCTGAAAATGAAGAAAAGATTTCACAAAACAAAAAACAGTTCTTTTCCATAGCACGAATGCCAAACACTATTGGTGTGATAGACTGCACAGATATACACATATTCAAGCCCCTCATGAAAGAGAGTGGGAATTTGTAAACAGGAAGGGGCGCCATAATATAAATGTGCAGTTGATTGGGAATGCTGACCTCCAGATAATAAATTGTGTTGTACGATGGCCGGGGTCTGTACACGATTCTCGGATTTTAAGAGAAAGCCACATATACCACCGGTTTCAACAAAACACTCCAGATGGAATCCTCCTTGGTGACAGTTGTTATCCTCTTCTTCGTTGGCTGATGACACCTTTTGCAACAGTCACAAGCAACTCGCAACAAAATTTCAACTATGCTCATACATCTACAAGGGGGACAATTGAGCGCATCAATGGTATACTTAAACGGAGATTTGCCTGCCCTAATTATCTCTGTGTGAAGCCCAAAGAAGCATGCAATATTATTTGTGCATGCATTGTGTTGCACAATATAGCACAAAAAAGAAGAGTGCCCATGGAGGAGGACGACATTCCACTTCCAGAAGGTCTAATAGAGGCACCACAACCACATCAAACTGACAAACCAGCTGGGAGAGCAGTCAGAATTGCCATGGTTAATTTGTATTTTTCATAAAGAATGGGACAATTTCAACATAATACAGTTTGATTTCACTTTGGAAAAAGACATGAGTAAAAAGCCATGATACATATATTGTTTTTGAAATTTTGATTTTGTTTGATTTTGTTTTTTTAATAAAATATTCAGGATTGATTTGTTGAAAATTATATTGATTTATTGTAACATGAGTTGCTATTTTAAAGTTATAACATTGACATCTAAGTAGATAGTGGTAAAAATATGTAAATTAAATAAAATGTGACTTTTAGTTTGACAAATGGCGCTTTATTTTGTTTTTAAACACATCACTTCCTGTTTCCTGGCAATGATCCAGTGGGAGGGACAGATTTGGAAATCCCTATCCAGGTGGATCAGAATAATTTTGATCCTATCCTGCAAGGTTTTTAAAAAATGGGATAGATTATTATGATCCACAGACCAGGATAGGGGGATTTACAAATCAGGATATTTTTGATCTGGATTTGGAGTTTTGAAATACTGGGCCCAGATGATGTCTGTCTGTTGTCTCCTAGCAACAACCTGATAAGCAGCAGGATCACTGAAGAGGCCACAGCAGATTTCCAGCTCCTGTAGACATCACTGGTAAATCACTGGAGCAAGGTCAGTTTCTCTTTAGGATTAATTCACCTGTCATAATTTATTCATTGTTAAATCCTTTGTCCAAGTCCTGGCTGTCATCAATCATTGATTGTTGGTGTCCAGGTGTTTGTGATTCGCTTCCCTCCATGGCTAAGTGCTGACACCACCCTGTACGTAGAACCCTGTTTCAACAGGACTACCATCGCATGTCGGCACAGATGAGAGTATCTTCATTGTTGTTGGATAGCATGGCTATCCATGGCTTCTGTGTCTATGACTCAAACATCATGTGGAAAGGGGACACCATTGACAAAGCATCAATACAATTATCATATTGATTATCCCTTTGAACAAACAGGTTACTGTGTTGCTGCTAATCATGTCTTCTCAGACTGCTGCTCTTTCTGATGTGTCATGCACTCCACTCACACCTGTCCTTCCTGTAGTGAAACGGGCACACTTTCTCAATCATTACAGTCATTTAATAAATATGTTTTTTCTGTGTACAGTAGCCACAAGCTGACTGTTGTGACTCCTACTCTGGCCCCACCTCCTCCTGTGCAATCAGCTCAACCACCACCACCTGGGCCCTCTCCTCCAGCTGCACCCAATCCGCCCAAACGACTCTGCACCCATAAAAGGCCCCTCTGCACTCAGGCCAGTGCTTGATCTAACTGATGTTTAGCAACATGTTCCCGTCGACCCAGCATCTCTCCAGGCTCCCCAGCGACCCCCAGCGACCCCCGCGACCCCCAGCGTCTCTCTGTGTCTCCCTGCGTCTTCCAGCAACTCCCAGCTACCCCCAGCGCCTCTCTGTGTCTCCCTGCGTCTTCCAGCGACTCCCTGCGACTCCCAGCCTTCTCCAGCGTCTCCCCCTGCTCCTCTGCAACCTTCCTAGCCCCTCTTCCTCTGACTTCTTCCTCTTCCCCTTCCTCGGACGGATTTTCCCTGGCCTCTGGACACTTGGACTCCCCCACGGACTCTCGCCCCTGGATCTCGGACTTGGTTCGTCTGCCGCATCACGCCCCCTATAGTTTGTCTCGACCTCTCTCCTCATTTAGTTTCTTCTGTTGTGAATCTTCTCCTGGTGGTAGCCGAGATGTGTTGATGAGGAAGGAATCGTCGCAGACACCGACTTGGTTATCAAAGATGTTTATTGGAGAGAACAGTCAGGTATCAATCGGACACTGCAGATTGTCCGAGGGAGGTTTCGCGGTCCCGATGGTGAAGAACTCCGAGGTGTCTTCATCGTCACCTCCTTCTTATACAGTCGAGCAAACACATTCTTTACTGATGACCTCACGCTATACAATATGGGCAACCCAATGGTATAGCGTTCAGTTATTACCAAAAAAGGGAATACTTGAAGATGCTTCATGCTACACATCCTCATATGGAGAACAACCAGGGGCCCACAGGCTCCAGTGTCATTTTTTAGGAGCTCCTTTTACATAAAGGAGGAAGACACAGGACACACATGTGGAGCATGTCCTAATATGGTGCTTAGGCTGGGTGTTAAACACATTACGGCCTTACAGATGTAAAGCCTGCATAGAACGGGTCAGATACTACACTTATACTCCTGTCTTTTTTTTGTTTCATTAAAACCGTCTGAGTTACTTTTAATTCCCGTGTCTGTCTGCCTTCTTTGGGGTTCCGCCACACTTGACCGCCAGTCCTCTCGAGCGTAACAGATAGATCAAGCCAAAATGAGTCAAGGTGGAACCCCAGGGCAGACGGGCAGCCCTAGAGCCCCCACGTTACCCTCCCCCCTCGAAAGAAAAGTGCAGGCCCACGCTGCCCAGCTCTCCTCCCTTCAGTCTGAGCTAACCAAGGCCTTCCCCACAATCCAAGGGGAGATTTCCGAGCTCCAGAGCTCCTCCCAGACCACCTCCAGTACCCTGTCCGCCCTCTCCACCAGATGGCCGCCATGGCAACCAGTTTGGCTTCCATTCTGCAGAATCTAGGCAGCGACCCCGGTGGGGCTGCGGCGCCGGCCCAACCCGAAGCACCGCCCCCTAATCCATCAGACCCATCTCTCCCGCCTCCTCCCCGAGCTGAGCCCAACCTTGCCAGCCCCCGTGTTTTCGGCGGGGATTTCGACCAGGGCAAGGGGTTCCTCCACCAATGTGAGCTGCTCTTCCGCCATCAGCCCTCCAGATTTGTTTCCGACGAGGCCAAGGTTGGATTTATAACCTCCCTCCTGGCCGACAAGGCATTGAGCTGGGCCATAGCTGCCGTCGACCTGGACCCCCGCCTCTCCTCAGACTACAGCGCCTTTCGACGGGAGTTCAAGGCAGTGTTCGAGCACCCCACCTACGGTGAAGACGCGCGAGTCGTCTGCTCGCCCTCCAGCAGGGGTCACGGTCAGTTGCGGAGTACACCCTTGAGTTCTGCATCCTGGCTGCAGAGAGCCGCTGGGGCGAGACCGCGCTCCGTAGTGCCTATCGACGGGGCCTGAGTGAGGCAATCAAGGACCTGATTGTGAGGGACCGCCCCTCGTCACTCAACGAGCTGATCGCCCTCTCGCTCCAGATGGATGAACGACTACGGGAGCTCCGCCAGGAGCGCGCCCAACGTGCTGGCGGTTCTAACCGCCAACTCTCCCACCACACTCCCTCTGCCCCTGACTTCTCCTCTACCAGCACTGCCGCCCCGCCTCCTCACATCCCCTTGCTACCCCCAGCTCACTCCTCCCCCAGAGCCGGAGAGGAACCCATGCAGATCGGCCGGTCCCGTCTCTCACGGCAGGAGCGGGAGCAAAGACTCCGAGACCAGTTGTGCCTGTACTGCGCGGAAACAACGGCCACTTCATCAAAGTCTGCCCCGTCCGACCAAAAGGACCTGCTCACCAGTAGGGGGAGTACTGGTGAGCCGAGCTGTGATTCCCCAACCCACCGAGCAACACAACCGCCTCTTCCCCGCAACACTCTCCTGGGATAAGGAGTCTATTCCGGTGAGTGTTCTCATTGACTCTGGGGCTGATGAGTCCCTGATGGACTTTTCTCTCGCACGTCAGGCTGGCGTCCCCCTGGTTCCTCTCGATCGCTCCCTGTCCCCCCAGGCGATCGATGGCCGCTCTCTGGGTAACATCACTCATCGTACCATCCCACTCACCCTAACACTCTCGGGTAATCACATAGAGAGTACACGTTTCCTGGTTTTGCACGCCCCCACCGCTCCACTCGTGTTAGGAAGACCGTGGTTGGAAAGGCACGACCCCCACATCTCATGGGCTTCGGGTCGGATCCTGGGGTGGAGCGTGGCCTGTCACACCAACTGCCTTCGCTCCGCCCCCTCTCCGTCCAGTAATCCCAGGCCCGCGCTCACTCCCCCGGATCTCACTGGTGTTCCCCCTATCTACCATGATTTAGCCCCAGTGTTCAGTAAGGACAATGCTCTGTCCCTTCCCCCTCACCGGCCCTATGATTGCCCCATCAACCTCCTCCCCGGGGCTCCCTATCCCACGGGTCGACTTTACAATCTCTCCATCCCAGAGAAGGAGGCGATGCGCAATTACATCACAGAATCCCTCGCCTCTGGTATCATAAGACCATCTTCAGGCTTCTTCTTTGTAGCCAAGAAGGATGGCGGCCTGAGGCCCTGCATCGACTTCCGCAAACTTAACGACATCACAGTTAAGAATAAGTACCCTCTTCCCCTTATGAGTTCCACGTCCCTCACTCATGCCCGGGTGTTCACCAAGTTGGACCTCCGCAACGCTTACCACCTGGTGCGGATCAGGAAAGGGGACGAATGGAAGACCGCCTTCAACACTCACCTCGGGCACTTCGAATACCTGGTCATGCCCTTCGGCCTCTCCAACGCCCCCGCCGTCTTCCAGGAGTTGGTCAACGATGTGCTCCGGGACATGATCAACGTCTTTGTGGTGGTCTACTTGGACGACATCTTGGTCTTCTCCCGCACCATGGAGGAGCACCACCAGCATGTCCGCCTGGTCCTCCAACGGCTTTTGGAGAACCGACTCTTCATCAAAGCTGAGAAGTGCGTCTTCCACTCCGCCTCAGTGGGGTACCTCGGCTACATCGTGGAGGAGGGGCGGGTGCGCGCAGATCCGGCCAAGATCCAGGCTGTGGTGGAGTGGCCACGCCCCACCGACCGCACTCAGCTTCGCCGGTTCCTTGGGTTCGCCGGGTTCATCCGGCGGTTCATCAAAGGATTCAGCCAAGTGGCTGCCCCTCTCTCCGCTCTCACCTCCACCTCGCGCCCTTTCACCTGGACACCGGAGGCTGAGACCGCCTTCTCGGCCCTCAAGGACAGGTTCACGACGGCTCCGGTGCTCGCCTATCCAGACCCCGCTCGGCAGTTCATCGTCGAGGTCGATGCTTCGGACGCGGGCATCGGGGCAGTTCTCTCCCAGCGGTCCGAGGCAGACCAGAAGATTCACCCATGTGCCTACTTTTCCCGCCGTTTTGATCCGGCTGAACGAAACTACGATGTGGGCAACAAGGAACTTCTGGCGGTCTATGCAGCCTTGGTGGAGTGGAGACACTGGCTGGAGGGAGCAAGGCACCCGTTCCTTGTGTGGTCGGACCATAAGAACTTGACCTATGTGAGAATGGCCAAGAGACTCAATCCCAGACAGGGCCGCTGGGCTCTCTTCTTCAGTCGGTTTGACTTCACCCTCACTTTCCGTCCAGGTTTCAAGAATATCCGGGCTGATGCCCTCTCCCGCCAGTTTCCGGAGGAATTCCCCGCGCCCCCCAGGGACCCTGACACCATCGTTCCCCCGGCCCGGGTCATAGGGGTCATCTCCTGGCCGATCGAGACGGCCGTCGAGCAAGCCCAGAGAGACAAGCCTGACCCTAGGAACGGGCCTCAGGACCGGATGTTCGTGCCTTCCTCCGTCCGGCCGCAGGTGCTAGAGTGGGGCCACTCCAGTTGTTTCGCCTGCCATCCTGGCGTGCGTTGGACGGCGGAGTTCGTGCAGCGGCGCTTCTGGTGGCCCAACCTCCAAGAGGACCGCTTCTCCAAGGGGGTCCACTTTGTCGCTCTCCCCAAACTCCCTTCTGCTGCAGAAACTGCCGAACTCCTGGTCTCCCATGTCGTACGTCTCCACGGGATCCCCCTTGACGTGGTCTCTGACCGTGGCCCCCAATTCACTTCTAGGGTGTGGCAGGCCTTCTGCAAGGGGATTGGGGCCACGGTCAGCCTGTCCTCTGGGTACCACCCCCAGTCCAACGGACAAGCCGAACGGGCCAACCAGGCTTTGGAGGCGGCCCTGCGCTGCGTGACCACCAGCAATCCTGCCTCCTGGTCCAAGTTCCTGCCGTGGGTGGAATACTCCCTCAACGCCATGGAGAGCTCTGCTACTGGTATGTCCCCCTTTCAATGTTTCCTGGGCTACTAACCCCCTCTGTTCCCCCAGCAGGAGCTGGAGATCGCAGTGCCGTCTACCAGGGCCCATCTCCGCCGGTCGGCGCATCTGGAAGGCTGCCCGCAAAGCCATCTTGCGGGCCACTGAGCAGTCCCGGCATTCGGCCAACCGGCAAAGGAGGCCGGCCCCTGCTTACCGGCCTGGCCAGAAGGTCTGGCTGTTGGCCCGGGACCTGCCCCTCCAGACCTCGCAGACTTCCTCCAGAAAGCTGAACCCCCGCTACATCGGTCCCTACACCATCTGCAGCATCATCAACCCCTCTGCAGTCCGTTTGGATCTCCCCGCCGCCCTCAAGGTACACCCAGTCTTCCACGTCTCGCTCATTAAACCCTTCTCCACCAGCCCCCTGTCCCCTCCTGCTCCGACTCCACCTCCCCCACAGGTCTTGTCGGACGGAGAGCCGGTGTGGAGAGTTAACAAGCTGCTGGCGGTCCGCCGACGGGGAAGGGGCTTCCAGTACCTGGTGGATTGGGTCGGTTACGGCCCCGAAGACCGGAGCTGGGTGCCCCCATCCTATCTCGCTGACCCCTCCCTCCTCGAAGACTTCTACCGAGACCACCCGGATGCTCCTGGGCGGTCGTCCGGTGCCTCCCGTAAGGGGGGGGGTACTGTTGTGACTCCTACTCTGGCCCCACCTCCTCCTGTGCAATCAGCTCAACCACCACCACCTGGGCCCTCTCCTCCAGCTGCACCCAATCCGCCCAAACGACTCTGCACCCATAAAAGGCCCCTCTGCACTCAGGCCAGTGCTTGATCTAACTGATGTTTTGGCAACATGTTCCCGTCGACCCAGCATCTCTCCAGGCTCCCCAGCGACCCCCAGCGTCTCTCTGTGTCTCCCTGCGTCTTCCAGCGACTCCCAGCGACCCCCAGTGCCTCTCTGTGTCTCCCTGCGTCTTCCAGCGACTCCCTGCGACTCCCAGCCTTCTCCAGCGTCTCCCCCTGCTCCTCTGCAACCTTCCTAGCCCCTCTTCCTCTGACTTCTTCCTCTTCCCCTTCCTCGGACGGATTTCCCCTGGCCTCTGGACACTTGGACTCCCCCACGGACTCTCGCCCCTGGATCTCGGACTTGGTTCGTCTGCCGCATCACGCCCCCTATAGTTTGTCTCGACCTCTCTCCTCATTTAGTTTCTTCCCTCCTGTCTTTTTTTTGTTTCATTAAAACCGTCTGAGTTACTTTTAATTCCCGTGTCTGTCTGCCTTCTTTGGGGTTCCGCCACACTTGACCGCCAGTCTTCTCGAGCGTAACACTGACCCCACAAATGTAAAAGTGGTTTTCGTTCTTACAACTGAAGCACTTCTAATCTTAACTTTTTTCCTAGAACTTCTGTTGGGTAACGTATTGCATTACTTCCTGTCTTCTCAATAGAGTTTGTTGGTGCACTGTTCACGGTGTGTGTTGGATTCACTTTATTTAAAATTGAATACTTGGAAAATTATATTGATTTATTGTAACATGAGTTGCTATTTTAAAGTTATAACATTGACATCTAAGTAGATAGTGGTAAAAATATGTAAATTAAATAAAATGTGACTTTTAGTTTGACAAATGGCGCTTTATTTTGTTTTTAAACACATCACTTCCTGTTTCCTGGCAATGATCCAGTGGGAGGGACAGATTTGGAAATCCCTATCCAGGTGGATCAGAATAATTTTGATCCTATCCTGCAAGGTTTTTAAAAAAATGGGATAGATTATTATGATCCACAGACCAGGATAGGGGGATTTACAAATCAGGATATTTTTGATCTGGATTTGGAGTTTTGAAATACTGGGCCCAGATGATGTCTGTCTGTTGTCTCCTAGCAACAACCTGATAAGCAGCAGGATCACTGAAGAGGCCACAGGAGATTTCCAGCTCCTGTAGACATCACTGGTAAATCACTGGAGCAAGGTCAGTTTCTCTTTAGGATTAATTCACCTGTCATAATTTATTCATTGTTAAATCCTTTGTCCAAGTCCTGGCTGTCATCAATCATTGATTGTTGGTGTCCAGGTGTTGTGATTCGCTTCCCTCCATGGCTAAGTGCTGACACCACCCTGTACGTAGAACCCTGTTTCAACAGGACTACCATCGCATGTCGGCACAGATGAGAGTATCTTCATTGTTGTTGGATAGCATGGCTATCCATGGCTTCTGTGTCTATGACTCAAACATCATGTGGAAAGGGGACACCATTGACAAAGCATCAATACAATTATCATATTGATTATCCCTTTGAACAAACAGGTTACTGTGTTGCTGCTAATCATGTCTTCTCAGACTGCTGCTCTTTCTGATGTGTCACGCACTCCACTCACACCTGTCCTTCCTGTAGTGAAACGGGCACACTTTCTCAATCATTACAGTCATTTAATAAATATGTTTTTTCTGTGTACAGTAGCCACAAGCTGACTGTTGTGACTCCTACTCTGGCCCCACCTCCTCCTGTGCAATCAGCTCAACCACCACCACCTGGGCCCTCTCCTCCAGCTGCACCCAATCCGCCCAAACGACTCTGCACCCATAAAAGGCCCCTCTGCACTCAGGCCAGTGCTTGATCTAACTGATGTTTTAGCAACATGTTCCCGTCGACCCAGCATCTCTCCAGGCTCCCCAGCGACCCCCAGCGTCTCTCTGTGTCTCCCTGCGTCTTCCAGCAACTCCCAGCTACCCCCAGCGCCTCTCTGTGTCTCCCTGCGTCTTCCAGCGACTCCCTGCGACTCCCAGCCTTCTCCAGCGTCTCCCCCTGCTCCTCTGCAACCTTCCTAGCCCCTCTTCCTCTGACTTCTTCCTCTTCCCCTTCCTCGGACGGATTTTCCCTGGCCTCTGGACACTTGGACTCCCCCACGGACTCTCGCCCCTGGATCTCGGACTTGGTTCGTCTGCCGCATCACGCCCCCTATAGTTTGTCTCGACCTCTCTCCTCATTTAGTTTCTTCTGTTGTGAATCTTCTCCTGGTGGTAGCCGAGATGTGTTGATGAGGAAGGAATCGTCGCAGACACCGACTTGGTTATCAAAGATGTTTATTGGAGAGAACAGTCAGGTATCAATCGGACACTGCAGATTGTCCGAGGGAGGTTTCGCGGTCCCGATGGTGAAGAACTCCGAGGTGTCTTCATCGTCACCTCCTTCTTATACAGTCGAGCAAACACATTCTTTACTGATGACCTCACGCTATACAATATGGGCAACCCAATGGTATAGCGTTCAGTTATTACCAAAAAAGGGAATACTTGAAGATGCTTCATGCTACACATCCTCATATGGAGAACAACCAGGGGCCCACAGGCTCCAGTGTCATTTTTTAGGAGCTCCTTTTACATAAAGGAGGAAGACACAGGACACACATGTGGAGCATGTCCTAATATGGTGCTTAGGCTGGGTGTTAAACACATTACGGCCTTACAGATGTAAAGCCTGCATAGAACGGGTCAGATACTACACTTCCCTCCTGTCTTTTTTTTGTTTCATTAAAACCGTCTGAGTTACTTTTAATTCCCGTGTCTGTCTGCCTTCTTTGGGGTTCCGCCACACTTGACCGCCAGTCCTCTCGAGCGTAACAGATAGATCAAGCCAAAATGAGTCAAGGTGGAACCCCAGGGCAGACGGGCAGCCCTAGAGCCCCCACGTTACCCTCCCCCCTCGAAAGAAAAGTGCAGGCCCACGCTGCCCAGCTCTCCTCCCTTCAGTCTGAGCTAACCAAGGCCTTCCCCACAATCCAAGGGGAGATTTCCGAGCTCCAGAGCTCCTCCCAGACCACCTCCAGTACCCTGTCCGCCCTCTCCAACCAGATGGCCGCCATGGCAACCAGTTTGGCTTCCATTCTGCAGAATCTAGGCAGCGACCCCGGTGGGGCTGCGGCGCCGGCCCAACCCGAAGCACCGCCCCCTAATCCATCAGACCCATCTCTCCCGCCTCCTCCCCGAGCTGAGCCCAACCTTGCCAGCCCCCGTGTTTTCGGCGGGGATTTCGACCAGGGCAAGGGGTTCCTCCACCAATGTGAGCTGCTCTTCCGCCATCAGCCCTCCAGATTTGTTTCCGACGAGGCCAAGGTTGGATTTATAACCTCCCTCCTGGCCGACAAGGCATTGAGCTGGGCCATAGCTGCCGTCGACCTGGACCCCCGCCTCTCCTCAGACTACAGCGCCTTTCGACGGGAGTTCAAGGCAGTGTTCGAGCACCCCACCTACGGTGAAGATGCCGCGAGTCGTCTGCTCGCCCTCCAGCAGGGGTCACGGTCAGTTGCGGAGTACACCCTTGAGTTCCGCATCCTGGCTGCAGAGAGCCGCTGGGGCGAGACCGCGCTCCGTAGTGCCTATCGACGGGGCCTGAGTGAGGCAATCAAGGACCTGATTGTGAGGGACCGCCCCTCGTCACTCAACGAGCTGATCGCCCTCTCGCTCCAGATGGATGAACGACTACGGGAGCTCCGCCAGGAGCGCGCCCAACGTGCTGGCGGTTCTAACCGCCAACTCTCCCACCACACTCCCTCTGCCCCTGACTTCTCCTCTACCAGCACTGCCGCCCCGCCTCCTCACATCCCCTTGCTACCCCCAGCTCACTCCTCCCCCAGAGCCGGAGAGGAACCCATGCAGATCGGCCGGTCCCGTCTCTCACGGCAGGAGCGGGAGCAAAGACTCCGAGACCAGTTGTGCCTGTACTGCGGAAACAACGGCCACTTCATCAAAGTCTGCCCCGTCCGACCAAAAGGACCTGCTCACCAGTAGGGGGAGTACTGGTGAGCCGAGCTGTGATTCCCCAACCCACCGAGCAACACAACCGCCTCTTCCCCGCAACACTCTCCTGGGATAAGGAGTCTATTCTGGTGAGTGTTCTCATTGACTCTGGGGCTGATGAGTCCCTGATGGACTTTTCTCTCGCACGTCAGGCTGGCGTCCCCCTGGTTCCTCTCGATCGCTCCCTGTCCCCCCAGGCGATCGATGGCCGCTCTCTGGGTAACATCACTCATCGTACCATCCCACTCACCCTAACACTCTCGGGTAATCACATAGAGAGTACACGTTTCCTGGTTTTGCACGCCCCCACCGCTCCACTCGTGTTAGGAAGACCGTGGTTGGAAAGGCACGACCCCCACATCTCATGGGCTTCGGGTCGGATCCTGGGGTGGAGCGTGGCCTGTCACGCCAACTGCCTTCGCTCCGCCCCCTCTCCGTCCAGTAATCCCAGGCCCGCGCTCACTCCCCCGGATCTCACTGGTGTTCCCCCTATCTACCATGATTTAGCCCCAGTGTTCAGTAAGGACAATGCTCTGTCCCTTCCCCCTCACCGGCCCTATGATTGCCCCATCAACCTCCTCCCCGGGGCTCCCTATCCCACGGGTCGACTTTACAATCTCTCCATCCCAGAGAAGGAGGCGATGCGCAATTACATCACAGAATCCCTCGCCTCTGGTATCATAAGACCATCTTCAGGCTTCTTCTTTGTAGCCAAGAAGGATGGCGGCCTGAGGCCCTGCATCGACTTCCGCAAACTTAACGACATCACAGTTAAGAATAAGTACCCTCTTCCCCTTATGAGTTCCACGTCCCTCACTCATGCCCGGGTGTTCACCAAGTTGGACCTCCGCAACACTTACCACCTGGTGCGGATCAGGAAAGGGGACGAATGGAAGACCGCCTTCAACACTCACCTCGGGCACTTCGAATACCTGGTCATGCCCTTCGGCCTCTCCAACGCCCCCGCCGTCTTCCAGGAGTTGGTCAACGATGTGCTCCGGGACATGATCAACGTCTTTGTGGTGGTCTACTTGGACGACATCTTGGTCTTCTCCCGCACCATGGAGGAGCACCACCAGCATGTCCGCCTGGTCCTCCAACGGCTTTTGGAGAACCGACTCTTCATCAAAGCTGAGAAGTGCGTCTTCCACTCCGCCTCAGTGGGGTACCTCGGCTACATCGTGGAGGAGGGGCGGGTGCGCGCAGATCCGGCCAAGATCCAGGCTGTGGTGGAGTGGCCACGCCCCACCGACCGCACTCAGCTTCGCCGGTTCCTTGGGTTCGCCGGGTTCATCCGGCGGTTCATCAAAGGATTCAGCCAAGTGGCTGCCCCTCTCTCCGCTCTCACCTCCACCTCGCGCCCTTTCACCTGGACACCGGAGGCTGAGACCGCCTTCTCGGCCCTCAAGGACAGGTTCACGACGGCTCCGGTGCTCGCCTATCCAGACCCCGCTCGGCAGTTCATCGTCGAGGTCGATGCTTCGGACGCGGGCATCGGGGCAGTTCTCTCCCAGCGGTCCGAGGCAGACCAGAAGATTCACCCATGTGCCTACTTTTCCCGCCGTTTTGATCCGGCTGAACGAAACTACGATGTGGGCAACAAGGAACTTCTGGCGGTCTATGCAGCCTTGGTGGAGTGGAGACACTGGCTGGAGGGAGCAAGGCACCCGTTCCTTGTGTGGTCGGACCATAAGAACTTGACCTATGTGAGAACGGCCAAGAGACTCAATCCCAGACAGGGCCGCTGGGCTCTCTTCTTCAGTCGGTTTGACTTCACCCTCACTTTCCGTCCAGGTTTCAAGAATATCCGGGCTGATGCCCTCTCCGCCAGTTTCCGGAGGAATTCCCCGGCGCCCCCAGGGACCCTGACACCATCGTTCCCCCGGCCCGGGTCATAGGGGTCATCTCCTGGCCGATCGAGACGGCCGTCGAGCAAGCCCAGAGAGACAAGCCTGACCCTAGGAACGGGCCTCAGGACCGGATGTTCGTGCCTTCCTCCGTCCGGCCGCAGGTGCTAGAGTGGGGCCACTCCAGTTGTTTCGCCTGCCATCCTGGCGTGCGTCGGACGGCGGAGTTCGTGCAGCGGCGCTTCTGGTGGCCCAACCTCCAAGAGGACCGCTTCTCCAAGGGGGTCCACTTTGTCGCTCTCCCCAAACTCCCTTCTGCTGCAGAAACTGCCGAACTCCTGGTCTCCCATGTCGTACGTCTCCACGGGATCCCCCTTGACGTGGTCTCTGACCGTGGCCCCCAATTCACTTCTAGGGTGTGGCAGGCCTTCTGCAAGGGGATTGGGGCCACGGTCAGCCTGTCCTCTGGGTACCACCCCCAGTCCAACGGACAAGCCGAACGGGCCAACCAGGCTTTGGAGGCGGCCCTGCGCTGCGTGACCACCAGCAATCCTGCCTCCTGGTCCAAGTTCCTGCCGTGGGTGGAATACTCCCTCAACGCCATGGAGAGCTCTGCTACTGGTATGTCCCCCTTTCAATGTTTCCTGGGCTACTAACCCCCTCTGTTCCCCCAGCAGGAGCTGGAGATCGCAGTGCCGTCTACCAGGGCCCATCTCCGCCGGTGTCGGCGCATCTGGAAGGCTGCCCGCAAAGCCATCTTGCGGGCCACTGAGCAGTCCCGGCATTCGGCCAACCGGCAAAGGAGGCCGGCCCCTGCTTACCGGCCTGGCCAGAAGGTCTGGCTGTTGGCCCGGGACCTGCCCCTCCAGACCTCGCAGACTTCCTCCAGAAAGCTGAACCCCCGCTACATCGGTCCCTACACCATCTGCAGCATCATCAACCCCTCTGCAGTCCGTTTGGATCTCCCCGCCGCCCTCAAGGTACACCCAGTCTTCCACGTCTCGCTCATTAAACCCTTCTCCACCAGCCCCCTGTCCCCTCCTGCTCCGACTCCACCTCCCCCACAGGTCTTGTCGGACGGAGAGCCGGTGTGGAGAGTTAACAAGCTGCTGGCGGTCCGCCGACGGGGAAGGGGCTTCCAGTACCTGGTGGATTGGGTCGGTTACGGCCCCGAAGACCGGAGCTGGGTGCCCCCATCCTATCTCGCTGACCCCTCCCTCCTCGAAGACTTCTACCGAGACCACCCGGATGCTCCTGGGCGGTCGTCCGGTGCCTCCCGTAAGGGGGGGGGTACTGTTGTGACTCCTACTCTGGCCCCACCTCCTCCTGTGCAATCAGCTCAACCACCACCACCTGGGCCCTCTCCTCCAGCTGCACCCAATCCGCCCAAACGACTCTGCACCCATAAAAGGCCCCTCTGCACTCAGGCCAGTGCTTGATCTAACTGATGTTTTGGCAACATGTTCCCGTTGACCCAGCATCTCTCCAGGCTCCCCAGCGACCCCCAGCGTCTCTCTGTGTCTCCCTGCGTCTTCCAGCGACTCCCAGCGACCCCCAGTGCCTCTCTGTGTCTCCCTGCGTCTTCCAGCGACTCCCTGCGACTCCCAGCCTTCTCCAGCGTCTCCCCCTGCTCCTCTGCAACCTTCCTAGCCCCTCTTCCTCTGACTTCTTCCTCTTCCCCTTCCTCGGACGGATTTCCCCTGGCCTCTGGACACTTGGACTCCCCCACGGACTCTCGCCCCTGGATCTCGGACTTGGTTCGTCTGCCGCATCACGCCCCCTATAGTTTGTCTCGACCTCTCTCCTCATTTAGTTTCTTCCCTCCTGTCTTTTTTTTGTTTCATTAAAACCGTCTGAGTTACTTTTAATTCCCGTGTCTGTCTGCCTTCTTTGGGGTTCCGCCACACTTGACCGCCAGTCTTCTCGAGCGTAACACTGACCCCACAAATGTAAAAGTGGTTTTCGTTCTTACAACTGAAGCACTTCTAATCTTAACTTTTTTCCTAGAACTTCTGTTGGGTAATGTATTGCATTACTTCCTGTCTTCTCAATAGAGTTTGTTGGTGCACTGTTCACGGTGTGTGTTGGATTCACTTTATTTAAAATTGAATACTTGGGAAATTCTAGTTTCTCTAACAACAAGGAGAAATAATTCATATGAAACAAATACAGGACTCCGCCGATTCGACCGATCATTGGCATGGCCTCACCGTCTGTTTCACCCGGTGTCTCACCCTGTGTCTGTTCAGTGTGTGAAATGTTTATTTACTCTTCTGCCTCCTTTAGTGAAGGGAATAGGTGCAGAAAGTTTAGTTTAATTATGGCTCTGGAGGCGAGACTTAGTGAGCTTGAGACACGGTTCCGCTGCTTGGAGTTGTCTGGCATTGCATCAGGTAGCCAGGAGAAGGTAGTTGCTGCAGCGCTGCCTAGCGTATCTAAAGCTAGCTGTCCCGCGGCAGCAGCCGGCTAGCCAGGGCGACTGGGTGATGGTTTGCAGGAAGCGTAGCCCAAACCAAAGGCCCACGGTGCACCACCAACCCCTTCCCGTGGCTAACCGTTTTTCCCCACTTGGCGGCACACCCGCTGAGAAACCGACTCTGGTAATTGGCGACTCTGTTTTTGCGCTACGTGAAGTTAAGTGCATTCCGGGGGCCAGAACGGGCGACATAGAAGCCAATCTAAAGCTGCTGGTGAGAAGTAAATGTAAATTCAGTAAAGTTATTATTTGCGTCGGAGCAAACGACACCCGGCTTCGTCAGTCGGAGGTCACCAAAATTAACATAGAGTCGGTGTGCAATTATGCAAAAATGATGTCGGACTCTGTAGCATTCTCTGGTCCCCTCCCCAATCTGGCCAGCGATGAAATGTCGCATGTCATCACTTCGTCGCTGGCTGTCACGGTGGTGCTCCGAAAACCAGGTGTCCTTTGTAGACAAACAGTTTTTGGGGAAAACCTGGTCTGATTAGGAGAGACTACAGTATGTCCATCCCACACAGGATGGTGCCTCGCTCATTTTTAGTAACTTGGCTAATTTTATTATGCCCAAAGTGACCTGACAAACCAGGGTCCAGACTAGGATGCAAAGGGCCAGCTCTGTCCTGGGATGTCCCCTGGACTCGGTGGAGGTGGTGGGAAACGGGAGGATGATGGCTAAGCTGTCATCCATGTTGAACAACACGTCCCACCCCCTACAGGACACCCTGACAGCACTGGGCAGCTCCTTCAGTGAGCGGCTGCTCCACCCTCGCTGTGTGAAGGAGAGGTTTCGCAGATCTTTCCTGCCGGCTGCTGTTGTAGTATAAAGGGTAACAGGCATAAGGCAACAGAGGCAGAATGTGTGGTTGTTGTATTTAACCTTTGATCTAATGAATAGACTGGCGTAGTTAATGAGTACAATGGATAGACCCTTTTAGTTAATGATTAAACAGGTAAAGCGTATGAGAAATGTATACGAGTCATTGTCACTGTTTGAACACCTGCTGTATGTATGCATGTCACTATTTGATGTACACATGTCACTGTAATGAATGTTTGCTATGAGATGGGAAGTCCGGGAAAGTTATCAGAGGGTTAAACAAAAGATGGGAGGCTGCCTGTTTGAACAGGAAGATGCCTATTAAAAAAAACCATGTAAGGTACACCTGACTTCTGATAGGTGTAATAAACGGTACTTAATGGTGGAAAATGAGTAAAAAATAGCTAACCAGAAGGAGGAGCCCGGGGCGGGGTAGCCCCAGGCTCCAAATAGTATAAAAGAAGGGCAATACTTGTCAATGATCAGACTTAGCCCGGGCTACTTCTCATGGATGGTGAATTGTGGATCTGCAATAAATCATCTTTTGGATCGTGAACCAGCTGAACCTGACTCATCATTCGACCCTGTTGTGGTATCCCCGCACTTTGATTCATTTGACACTGGCATAGGTATATTGACTTAATAGAAGCATAAGTTTGAGTGTTTTAGCATAGGGGAAAATCCACTACATTTTTGGCGAGCCAGCCAGGAGGCAGCGACTGGGCCGGACGGCTGCGGGTGCTGAGCGGAGGCTGGGAACCCCACGGGCCCACATATCCACCCAATAACAGGTGAGATACCAAAAACCTTTCATTTTTTGAATTTACTGGGGATCCGGCCTCCGTCGGACGCCCGTGGTTTGAAGGTACCAGTAAAACTGTCTCCTGAAAACCTAGAACATAAAATAAAAAGAACACAAATTGTGTGTATGAGCAGTAATAGCTGGTAAGCGAGTCCAACATTGAATGTGTGATTGAAAAGTAGATGGATGTGATTGAAAAGTGTGTATTTAACCTGTTGATTTGTGTTTGGACTGCCCTATCACTTACAGGTACGGGAACAATAGTGTACATGTTGGTGGTGTATGGGAAGAGTGAGCAGGGAAAGTTCAATCAGACGGGCTGGAACGAAAGCTATCCAGGGAAAGCGTAGAAAAACGGTGTGAGGAACGGATAGGCTGAGTAAAAGGTTGTTTGTAAATTTTTTGTGTTATTAAGGACAATCATACAGAGGTATGTATTGATCAAGAGTTAAAAGTACCGCCTGAGGAGACGTCAACCACTAGGCCTCTTTGAGGAGTGGTCCTAGGCAGGGAAAGGGGAAAAACTGCAGGTAGCAGTAAAAGGTGAAACGGTTTTAACGTATTGTGATGTTGTGTTATTGTTGTATGAATAGAGGTAATACGAACGAAGGGATAGAGTTGTAATATAAAGAATTGAACAATAAAAGCAAAGATATATACATATAGTAAGGTGTAATAGTGATCGTGAGTTAATAAAGAGAAGTAGCAACGTTAAAAAGCAACCAAATTAAAATCACCCCTAGTATAACTAAAAACAAACTGAGTCTGTATTGGTCAAGAGCTGGGACGGAAGGAGGAAAAAAGAGAAAGGGATTAAAAGAAATAAAAATCTTTAAAGGTCACGGAAAGGTCGCTGTAAGCAGCCATAAAACATGGGTTCCAATTCAAGCAAAAATACGAATGAAATAACACCTGTAAAAGTAATTCTCGCCACTCATCCAGCGAACAAACAAAAAATCCAAAAATGTATGAAAAATTGGCACAAACTCACATCGGGCAGAAATAGATGGCCTCTCGAAGGCAGTTTTGATCCTAGGAGATGTGATGAGGTGGAGGAGGAGCTGAGAAATAAAGATAAAAAGTATGAAGAAACTCACGTGAGGAAAAGGCTGGGAAATGCTGAGCAGAGGGACATCCTGCAATACTTCAGGATGGAGGCCACGCGGGACCCGAGGATGTACAAAGGCACTGACGGTAGGCCCCCACCCTACTCCCCAGACAGGGCAGGACAGTTTGTAATAAGGGAGGAAGAGACAGCAGAAGGGATGATTACAGGTAAGATTAGAGTTGTAATAAATGAAGGTGAGGAAGAAATATGGGAACAGCCAAGCAGCAGCCAGAGAGATACGTACACCACACAGCCAAGCAGCAGCCAGAGGGATACGTACACCACACAACCAAGCAGTAGCCAGAAAGATGCGAGCACCACGACAACACAAACACACCAGAGTAAGGGAACATTTGGGAAACACACACACAAGAGTGAGGATGAGAATGGTAGGGAAAGGGAAAGGACGCAGGAAAGGGAAAGAAAGGAGAACGAACGAAAGGAAGCGAGGCTGAGGAAAGAAAAGGAACGAATGCAAGAGTTAATAGAAAGAAGTGAAGAGGTGAGAGGTGACTGTTCACAGAAAAAACTGCCAAATGACCAAGAAGTAATAAAAAGTAATGCAAAATGGAGAATTGAAGCCCCACAGGAAAACCCGCCAGACAACTGGGTGGAGGAGGACCAGCCGGAGAGCCAGTATGAAGAAGAGGATGACGATCAAGAAGAGAGCGACAGCAATGCGGACCAGCAGAATGATAACGCCTCCGAGGGGAACTGGCTACTGCTATCCCAAGACAGAAGCGAAGAAGCAGCAGTGTCCAGTACTAAGAGGTCAGGACGAACCTATAACGTACAACTACAGATGGAGAGAAGGGGAACCGAGAGTCGGATGAAGCTACGGCAGCGAAAGAAGGATCAACCCCGAGACACTGAACCAGATGAACCATGCCATGGGATGTGCCCACTGATAACCAAAGGAACGCAGGACGACTATCGGTATGTGCCATGGTCATTTATGGACATGATAACGCTTGCAGGAAAGCTAACTCCCTTGGCAGAAGGAGCCAACAAATGGATCGAGAAGCTGGAAGAGATCACTGGAGGGATCAAGTTGGCAGCAGGCGACATCAAAGCGCTGCTGATAAAAATGGCAGGACAAACAGCAGCAGCAGAGATCTTCAGGGACGCCGGATACGACGCGATGATAGAGTCACACCAGTTTGACGAGGTATCGTTTGACCAAATGCGCACACGGGTGTGGGAAGCTCTGAGGGAAAAGTACCCATCACGCATGGATCCCGCCAAGCTGGAGAAGGAGACCTTGAAGGAAGAGGAAAATCCCTCACAGTTCCTGCATAACTATCAAAAGATGTGGAAGTCCGAGACTGGGAGTGAGTGGGACAGCACAGAAACAACAAAAGCTTTATTCATGATGTATGTAAAGAATGCCATGCCTAAAGAGGTGCAGACCAAGCTGAATGGAGTGGTGGGACTGATGAAACTAACATGGCCTGTTTTCTCTGAACACATAATACACTATGTAAATGCTTACAGAGCTGAGAAACAGGCCCTCGAGGACCAGAACAAGATGATGGCGAATAAACTGACCCAACTGCAGATCGGGGAGCTGGCAAAACAAAAGAAGGAGCGTGAGAAACCCAAAACTCAAGCAGCTGTAAGAGCAGCCAACCCAGAGCCTGAGAAGGAGCCGGAAATGGAGAGGGTAACGCAAGCACCTATAGTCACACCCGTAATGTCTCAACCTCCCGCTCCCCAGGCGGTACCTGTCATGCCCCAGACTCTCCCGGCAGTGCCACCTGCTGGTCAACTCCAAGCCCAACCAATGCCACCAATCCAGTTCTACCTCAATCAGGGAGGAAGCACCCAGCAACCAATGGCTGGTAGAGGAAGGGGTGGCCCGCCCATAAGAGGAAGATGGAGGAGACCTCAGGGACCACAGCAAATCCAAGGGCCCCCACTAGGACCAGCGCCAACGCAGTACCCGAATGTACTCCAGTGCTGGGGATGCGGACAAGTGGGACACATGCAGCGACAATGCCCAGTCAACCCATGGGCAGGACCACAGAATCCTGGCCCAGGGCCCATCCAACCTGGAACCGTACCAGCTATGCAGACCAATGGACCATGGATGGGTCCTGCGGCCTACTGGCAATAGGGGTGCCCAGAGGAGCCAGAAGGGAAGGGGATTATGCCTATACTAACACAACGGCCACACGCAGAACCAAAAATCAATGTAACTGTATTTAATCGAGAATATCAATTTATGATTGACACAGGGGCCACATATTCCTGTATAGGCAGAGAAGGAGCCAACCTTCCCCTCTCAAATTCTAAAATTCGGACAGTAGGCTTCTCGGGGAAAACTCAAGTGACACCAATGACGATACCGGTTCCATTGAAGATAGGAAAAAGAACAGTTTACGCGCCCCTCCTATATACAGAAGAGGCACCAACCAACCTTTTGGGAAGAGACATACTGTGTCAACTACAAGCGGAGATCAAATGCACGCCAGACGGCATCTACTTTGAAGTAGCAGGCGAACGACCAGGTAAAAAACCTGTTTCCATGATGTCACTGACAAGTTCTACAAAGTCTCCACAGATGATGCACCACGTCGAAGAAGCTCAAGTCTTCTGGCTAAGATTGACAACACCGGATTCTTTCCTCTACTATGAATGGGAAAACTGGAGACCGTTGGTAATGAATCACTACGACACACCTAAAGAACCGACACTGCAATTACACTGCACACTGTTATACGATGAGAATCACACTCAAGAGGAATACGAACAGGGTTGGGATGAGAATATAAATAACAAAATCACAGTTCTCCAGTATGAAGACATCATAGTGGGCCCGCAAGGAGCAGCTGCCATGGTGAAGTTGCAGAATGATGTGACCAATTGGTTCCAAGTCTCCGACTCAGCGCCACACGTCACTCTACTGATAGCGGACGGATACGAATCACACGATCTAGGACCCATGGTAAAGAAAGCAAGGCAAATCGTGGACTGGATACAGACGGACTGCCAACAAATCCACATGTCTCCTGATGGACAATTCTTCAAGATCACTTTCACCCTTGCAGATGAAGCAGTAGCAGAGAAGGTCAGACTTCCTAGGGAAAGGATTAGGCATATGCTATTGACAGAAGAGCACGCCACATTGCTAGAACAGGTTCCATCACAGGTATGGTCGCAGCATAAAACGGATGTGGGTTTTGTTAAATCAGCTGAGCCACAAAAGTTTAATGTTAAACCAGGATTTAGGTTGCCCCATCAGAGGCAGTACCCCCTTAGTCCAGACAAAATTGAAGGTATAAGAACAACCATAATGGGATTAGAAAATGCAGGAGTCCTGATAAAGACGCGTAGTGCCTGCAATACACCAATTTTTCCTATTAAAAAACCCAACAGTGATGAATATAGGTTAGTGCATGATCTTAGGGCCATCAATGCCATAGTGACTGAAGAGATTCCAATTGTGCCTGACCCCCACACATTGTTAACAAATATACCCCCGGGTACCAAATGGTTCACAGTAATCGACCTATGCTCTGCGTTTTTCAGTGTTCCTGTGCATCCTGAGTCTCAATATCTGTTTGCATTTACTTATATGAATCAACAATACACGTACACTCGCCTGCCACAAGGGTTTGTACACTCCCCCTCCATCTTTAACCGCATTCTTGCTAACGATCTCAACTACCTAGATATCCAATCAACTACCTTGATGTATGTGGATGACATTTTGATTTGTTCTGATTCCAAGGAACAGTGTGAGAAAGATTCCATCATTGTGCTGACTGCTCTAGCTGAGGGTGGCCATAAAGTAAGTAAGAAAAAGTTACAGTTCTGTCAACAAACGGTGGAGTATTTGGGCAGGCAGTTAAGTGGGGACAAAAGGCATATTGCCCCGTCCCAGTTAGAAGCTATAAGCAAAATACCGAAACCACAAACTGTTGGTCACATGTTGTCCTTTTTAGGTATGACCGGTTACAGTAGGCCATGGATTTGTGACTATGCTCTCAAAACAGCCCCATTACGAGCCATGATCCGTGCAGCAGGACAAGGGTCGCAATCAGCCCGGCTGCAGTGGACCGACGAAGCAGACGGAGCTTTCCATCTGCTAAAGAAAGACCTCCAGACTGCCCCGGCATTGGCCAATCCAGATTACAGTAAACCATTCCATTTGTACGTGGCAGAAAAACAAGGACATGCATGTGCAGTGTTGATGCAAGACAGCCCCACAGGTAAACAACCAATCTCATATTATAGCACCAAATTGGATAGTGTGGAGGAGGGGCTGCCACCCTGCTACCAGGGATTGGCAGCAGCCGCTTTCGCTTACAAAAAGGCCTCAGTAATTACGATGGGCCATCCTGTGTTCCTGTATACGTCTCATCAACTGCATGCAATGCTCACAAGTCCACGATTTGTGATTACTCATGCACGACGGACAGGTTATGAAATCCTACTATCAGGATCTGACCTGACCATACAAAGGTGCACAAATATTAACCCAGCCGCACGCATGGTGCTACCCACAGAAGGGGCAGCACATGATTGTCTCACAGAAACAGAAAATTTTATGAAAGTGAGAGACGACTTATATAATCACCCCATCCCATCCGACCTGACGCTGTTCGTAGACGGATCATGCGTCAGGGGTGAGACGGGGACTAGAGCTGGATACGGCATAGTACAGCTAAAGCCAGATGGCACATACGCTAGAGTACAAATAGTCAGTTTAGATCAACCCTGCTCTGCCCAGTTGGCCGAAATCAAGGCGTTAACAGCAGCGTGTGAACTAGCAGCCAATAAGAGAGCGACTATCTATACTGACAGTGCATATGGTTACGGTGTATGTCACATTAATGCAAGCATTTGGAAGCAGAGAGGTTTTGTACGTGCAGATGGCACACCGGTGGTCCATGGTCAAGCAGTGAACGAGTTAATACAAGCCATGCAACTTCCCACCGCATTGGCTATAGTCAAGTGCGCAGCACATCAAAACAGTAAGTCCCCCATTGCCATAGGGAATAACTTAGCAGATGAAGCTGCCAAGGAAGCGACGGGCCAGGTCATACAGGGACCCATGTTGTTTGAAGAAGATTGTGCCCCCATTACCAGTTTGGCTTCACTAATTGAAGCACAGGACAAAGTTTTCTGCAGAGAAGATGTGCCGGGACAAAAGGCTTGGCTAAGCAGCAGGACAAACCTCGCGTACGTCGGGTACAAAGGGAGCTGTCCGCCCTCGCATCCCCATCCAGGGTTATGGCGGGGTTTTAGAGGACATTTTGTTTTGCCATTGTCATTATTACCTATTGCAATTAAAAAGATGCATGAACCTGATCATTGTTCTAGAGCACAGGTCATTCGTAAATTACAGGCAGTCTGGTGGTCACCTTACATGACACCCATGGTTGATAGAGAATTGTCCTTGTGTCCCCACTGTCCTAAGTACAATGTTCGAAAAATGTTCACACAGCCCCTGGCTCACATTCCACTGCCAGATGGTCCTTTTCGACACTTAATTATGGACTATGTCGATATGGTTGATCGTGTGGAAAGGAAAAGGTATATGTTTGTTGTTGTCTGTAGGTTCAGCAGGTGGATTGAAGCATGCCCTACCTCTAAAGCTGACTACAAGTCTGCAGCAAAGTTTCTGTGCAGAGAAGTGTTTCCCAGATTTGGAATGCCAGACACAATATCATCTGATAATGGCCCACATTTTGTTTCCCGAGTTATACAGGAAATGTTCAGGCTCCTGGGGATCAAGCAAAAGTACGGGTGTGTCTACCATCCACAGTCTCAAGGTTCAGTTGAACGGGCAAACGGTGTTCTGAAAACTAAAATATCTAAGATCATGGCTGACGGCAACGGGAAGATAACATGGGTGGACGCTCTGCCCATAGCCTTAATGGCTATGCGGTCTCAAACTAACCGACTAACCCATCTAACTCCTCATGAAATGCTTACAGGTCGGCCCATGCCTCTTCCTCAGATCCGCGGCCCAGTGGAGGGCCCGGCTTTTGAACAACTGGAGCGAGAACTGGGTGACTACCTACGTGCATTAACTCAAATCCACAGACTTGTGTTCCAACAGGTGAAAGAAGCCCACAGCAAGGACGAGACACACATCCCTGTTGACGTCCGTGACGTTCAAGTGGGGGACCTCGTGTTCATACGGGTGTTTAGACGCCAGTGGAACGAACCACGTAGGGAAGGACCTTTTAAAGTTGTACTTACCACCCCCACGGCCCTAAAAGTTGAAGGTAAGCCCTTCTGGTTCCATAAGAACCACTGCACCCGCCACAGACCCCCCGACCCTCCTGGACACTTTCCAGGCCCGTCGGAGTCTGAGCATGCTGACAGGGAGACGTATAGTCACCCTCTGGCCGTTAGTCCAACACATTCCTCCACAAGCTCCTCCACCACCTCTTCCTCACCCTCTTCAAGCACCCATTCCCGTTCCCCACATGGGGAACGCAGGTCCGCCAGGGTTGCAGCCCGACGGCTTCGCCAGTCACAGTCCTCTGATTCGGAGCATGTTGTTACTCCCACTGCCAGCCCTGGGCCTGCTGAACCACCGCTTCCAGACCGCCCGCCCACGCCTGGCCAAGATCTTCACCTACATCCTTCTGATAGCAGTGATTCGGAGGATGCTGCCGGGGATTCGCCAACTTCGTCCCCCTCGCCATCGGGGCCGGATTGGCTTGCTGATTAGTTGCATGATGTTGATGTTAACCCTTAGCGGCTTAACAACGGGGGAACAACTCCTGAGGACAACTAACCCGAACACACACCACACACGCCACACAAAAGCATTAAACACGTGTGCCCTAGCTATGATCACATTAGCAACTCACAAGGGAATAGTAAACAGGAACAATGGAGAAATCAAGTGGATAATGCATGTCAAAGCAGATATATATGATTTTGTATTAACAGAAATTTTGGGAACTGAGTCAATAGGTAAGCATTGGCTGGGATATCCCCAAAACATGGACTGCCGTGGGGAAGGGACGGTGATCATTCAGGTGAGATGCACTCAATCAGAATGCCAGAATGAACAAACAGGAGAACGGCTGACAGAAAAAGAAGCTGAAAGTAAAGTAAAATTGCTAAATTCAAGACGGAAAAGGGACTTAGATAAATTAAAAACGTCACATTGGGACACAAACATGTTCCAACAGTGGATAATGTACTCGGCAAAATCAATGTTTGAAGCCAGCCGACGGAAGAAGCAAGATTGCATTGCTTGTTATAATGCCAAAAAACTGCCACAAATCCAGGGAATACCGGGAGGTGAGCTAGGTGGATGCCCAGACGTCACTAAATGTTTTGCCCTTTGCACAATGCACATGGCAGGAGGTTTACCGCCATGGGATAACGATAGAAGAGTCTGTCCTACATTTCTGTCAAACAACGATTATGATGTAGTAACAGCACTACCCCCAGTAGTGCACAAACCGGCTAACAACATCTTCCCTTTTTGTATAGCTCGAGGACAGGAGTTGGAAGAGGTTGTCCAAAGAGGGTCTCCAAAACTGTCGGATGCGGAAGGACTGGTGAGATGCAGCAGAATCGATTGGTACCCGAAGTTAACCGACGGGAACACCACAGCAACCATCAAACTATGTGAGACCGGCCCAAAGGCCAGAATTCAATGTAAACAGATAGTACCAAACGGGGGAGCAGTAATCTATGAACGAAATTCATCCCATATAGCTCAATACAGTTTGCTAGATCTAACAGACGGCACAAGGCCATTGGGAGATGTCTTCTGGACTTGTGAAGGTAATGACACCCTGATGCCAACTTTACCACCAAATTGGGAAGGGATATGCGCCCCATTAATGTTAACAGGACAGTTGTCGTTAATTACACAAAGGGTGCAAACAAATCAGGCATCCTCTAGGAAAAGAGAGACACCCAGGCCACGTTTGACACTTGGGATTGGGATTGGGACTGGAAAGCGACAAATGAAATTTACATCACCTGGGACCAGGTCCCATATGGTGTACCGGAAGGTCAAGTAGCCATAGGCTCCGGATGGATAAAAGCCGGACGGGGAGCAGGGTCAGTTCCAATCTATGGCTCAATTGCAAATGCTCAGTATATAGCCCGAAATAGTCGTTGGATAAATTATTTGTGGTACAATCAGCAGAGGTTCATGAATTACACTGTAAAGGACTGTCATTAGTGCGAGAGCAATTGCATGCCACATCAATGATGGCTTTGCAAAATAGATTTGTGATAGAATCACGCATGGCAGGAGATCAAGGCATATGTGATGAAATTGGAGAAGACTGTTGCACTCTGATACCAATGCACACAGGTGTCAACGGCAGTTTGACAGGACTTCTGAACGAGATGAGAAAGATGCGTGACGAGCATGTAAGAAATTCCAATTGGAACACCCAAGTTAAAAGTTTCTGGGATTGGATGGGAAAATTGGGATGGCTAAAATATCTAAAACTGGCTGGGATGGTACTGGGAGGAATAGTGCTGGTGGTATTGCTGGTGGTCTGCTGCATCATCCCATTACTCCGCATGTTAATATCGCGTATTTTTATTAGCATAGCCGGACAGTATCCTGTAATACAAGTGCAAATCGAACCGGAGTCAGAGTATGTTGAAATTGACCCGCCGGAGTCCGAGTATGTTAACATTAAACCCGAGTCAGAATATATTGAGCTCACCAATGTACCAAATCAATAGGAAAGAAATGAAATGATCACCATCCGCTCCCCACAAGGTATGTAACACTAATATTGTAATATAATAGTAAGATCGTAGATAGTGCATAATCAGTAGAGAAATACGTAGAGTGATTGAAGTGAATGAATGTTGAGAGAAAACTTAATGGCATGTCTCCATCACAGACTCTTGAAAAATGGCGGAGGGTTTCTATGCTGGACCCCAACTGACCATGGACGATTGGCAGCCTCACGGCACTGACAATAGAAACGAAAACACATACACATCCCTAGGAACACGACATGGAGAGGCAAACACACACACTCTCAACAGGTACCCGAGATGGAGTGAGGGAGCCTCAGGCCCAGCTGATGGAGGAGCCAGACAGACGGCAGATGGAAGAACCGGCGAATCTTCTACTGAGTCTAGCTGCGGGCCAAGGGGGGTTGGTGCCCCCCGGATTTCGGTACAGCCCAGAGAGCCCGGAGGATCCAGCAGACCGGGGCCAGCTCGTGATCCATGAGGAACAACCAACGGCAGTAGTTCCGCCTGTGGCCAGACCAGTAGTTCCGCCTGTGGCCAGACCAGTGGCTCCGCCTGCGGCCAGACCATCGTCACCCAGACGACCATCTTCCCTGCTCACCCTCACCGTCAGCGACGAGGACCAAGCCCATCTCTCCAATTTCCTGAATCGTCCTGTTGAGCACTACAGTCCGGAAGAACTTCATGCTGAGATTGGAGGGATGCCCACCAGAGCATATGTCGCCATGAAAATAGGCCTGACCCGAGCGGCCCGACAACAGCTTCAACGCATCCGAAGGCAGGCATACCAGCAGACCCGAGAACGAGGCTTAAGGAATCTGCAGCATGAGGTAGAGAAGTTGAGAAAGCAGTTGACCACAGCACGACAATCAGCCATCGACCTGCACAACAGACTGAGGCAACAACAAGAAGCATATGACCGAGCCAAGGATACCATAGCACATCTACGTCAAACCCAAACACTCCTTGCACGTCTCTGCAGTGCGAGACTACCACAGGACAGTAATACCATGCCGGGACCGAGCAATCATCCGCGAGGGGGAGGGGAAAGAAGTTCCCTGCGAACACTGCCTAGCCACCGCCCACACTCCCCCGAACACCGGCGCGAGCAGTAAGAATGTATGACGGATGTTATTAATGTCTGCTGGAAAAACACGGTGATGACCTGCGCTAATGTTATGACCAACGACTAATGGTTATGGAAAAGTATGAGTGTGAGTGTGTTATATATTATTATGAGACGATTTTTACAGGTAGATACGAAATAAGTAATAGGAAAAGGGAGCATAAGCTCCAGAGTTATGAGGGTTCTGCTTGAAGGGTGTCTACCTGTATCGACCTGCCTGTTTGGCGGATGGGCAGCTAGTTGAGTGAAAACAAACGCTAACAAAAAGTTTCCTATAAAAAAAGTTTTAAGAGGAGTATTCCTCACAAGGGTACCAGGAGAAGAAGCTCCTTGAACAGACTAAGAGTAACTGGCTGTGTGAACAGAACAGACTGAGTGTGTTAGTATATGATAGTCACAAATATAGTCATGAAGTATATCCAAACGTGTGTGAAAAATCTATATAATCTGTATACTTGTACCAATGTGCGATCCGTAATGGTACGTCACTGCACTTGCCACCTGGTTGGGGTTTTACCTCCCGCCACCAATGGGAGGATGTTTCCCTGGCCATGTCTGCAGGGTGCAGCTAGGAGCCCAGCAGTAACGATCACTGGACCATCAGGATAGGCAAGTTCGGAGATGGGTTTCAGGTGGAGTTTCCAACTGTTCTTTCAGTTGAGACTCCACCTTGTGGTGATCCCTACTGAGGGATGATTGATTTAAATAATATACTGAAGTAATAAGCGTAGTACCCTCACTGATTACTAGACTAGTAATTTCACTGAGTGCTGTAGTGTAACTCCTCTTACCTCATGAAGATGTGTACCTTTGTCTTACACCCCTGTTTGAGTGGCCCTTGTCAGGACCAAAGGGGGGAAATGTAGTGTAAAGGGTAACAGGCATAAGGCAACAGAGGCAGAATGTGTGGTTGTTGTATTTAACCTTTGATCTAATGAATAGACCGGCGTAGTTAATGAGTACAATGGATAGACCCTTTTAGTTAATGATTAGACAGGTAAAGCGTATGAGAAATGTATACGAGTCATTGTCACTGTTTGAACACCTGCTGTATGTATGCATGTCACTATTTGATGTACACATGTCACTGTAATGAATGTTTGCTATGAGATGGGAAGTCCGGGAAAGTTATCAGAGGGTTAAACAAAAGATGGGAGGCTGCCTGTTTGAACAGGAAGATGCCTATTAAAAAAAACCATGTAAGGTACACCTGACTTCTGATAGGTGTAATAAACGGTACTTAATGGTGGAAAATGAGTAAAAAATAGCTAACCAAAAGGAGGAGCCCGGGGCGGGGTAGCCCCAGGCTCCAAATAGTATAAAAGAAGGGCAATACTTGTCAATGATCAGACTTAGCCCGGGCTACTTCTCATGGATGGTGAATTGTGGATCTGCAATAAATCATCTTTTGGATCGTGAACCAGCTGAACCTGACTCATCATTCGACCCTGTTGTGGTATCCCCGCACTTTGATTCATTTGACACTGGCATAGGTATATTGACTTAATAGAAGCATAAGTTTGAGTGTTTTAGCATAGGGGAAAATCCACTACACTGTCAGACTGCACAATAAACATAACGCCCGCTAACACTATCTGAATATTATATATTCTGATATGTATATTGTATTCACCCTCTGTACTATGTACAGGTATACAGGGGCCGAGTATCCATTTACCTGGATTATTGTAAATATACATCCTCTTTGTATATTCCAAATCCTGTTCTATTTGATTTTATCTTATTTTTTATCTTCTTTCTCTGCGTGCTCTTGCTGCTGTTGTTGCACTGTAAATTTCTCCGTGTGGGACAATAAAGGAATCTGAATCTGAAGAGTTGTATTCTTACACACCTCTCTGCTGCTTCCACAGAATCCTCATCCACCAACAATGACATATTTAACACTATAGAGGTAGTCTCTGTTCTATGGTTAAAGGTTTGGCAAGCACAGAGAAAGGGAGCGGTTAATCACCCTAATCTTATTAAAATTAATACCAAAGCTGTCACAGCCACATTTCCCCAGTTCCCTCCTGTCCCTCTGCCCCAGTAATTTTCCACTCTCCCTGCCTCTGCTCCACTCTACCTGCCAGCCACTCCCACCCTGTCAGCTCAACTCCACTCACCTGCAAGCACAGCTGCAGCTTATTCCCAATCAGCCCGGCTTATAAGCCTTCCCTGCACTCTCAGTCTTTGCCAGATTGTTCTTCTGCTTTGATGCGAGACTTTCCAGCGTTATTTCCCTGCTGGATTTCCCGTTATCGACCCTGCCTGTCTTTGTTCTACCTGCTTTCTGCCCCTGACTATGACTTCTGCCTCAGCGTTTCTGATTCCTGTCTGCTCACCTTGTTTTGACTTCTCCACCTGGCCCCAACTTCGCTGCTGCTCGTCCCCAGTCTACTCCGCTACATCGTCAGCCTCCTCTCCTGTAAGACCCTTTCTGTCACTCCTGCCCGCTGTCAGCAGAACTGCACGGATCCGAGGATTTACGTCCTTCCCCCTTGGTTCCGCATTCCGGCTCTGCTTGACCCACTCCCCGAGCCTGCAACCCATAGACTTTGTGCGGGCCCTGAGCCTGAAGAACGGACTATTTCCTGTGTTTCCTTGTCTGCCTGAGTTCCTGTTTGCCCGTGTGCTAATAAGTCATTACCACGGTCTTTCCACGGTTTTCCAGAGTGCTGCTTTTGGGTCCTAATCGCACCCGTCACAAAAGCACAAATTGGAGAAACTAACATCACAATTAAATGTGGACTATTAAATATTAGATATATTTGGGCAAATCCCTGTTCGTGCACGACCTGATAGTGGATCATCACATTGATTTATTTTATTCTGAGACCTTGCTTCAGGAGGAGTATGTTAGCTTAATCCTTAATAATAAAGAATGCTTAATCATAAATGTAAAAGTGATCAAAGAATGATGTGACAGGAGTGGATTCTGAGGGAACACCGACATGTTTTACCTCAACACCGCAAGTCAGAACTAGATCAAACGTGTGTTTAAAGCTATGAGCTGGTTAATCTATCTGTTGAAGGAAACCAACTGACTTAAGTAATGAAATGAAGCCATTTCTAAAGTTGTCATTTACAATGTCTACATGGATATTAAAGTTTCCAATAATAATGACTTTATTTGTTCTGAGGACCAAGTCAGATAAGAAATCAGAACTCTGACAGGAACTCTGAATGTGGCCCCGCAGGGGGGCGATAAACAACTACAAATAAAAGTGGCTTTTCTGTCTTCCGGTTCAGATGGATGATGCCAAGAGTCAGGCTTTCAAATGAGCTGGAGCTGTGTTTGGGTCTAGGATTAATTAATAACTTGGAGCGATGGATTGCTTCCACTCCCCCTCCTCGACCAGTAGCACAAGGAATATGATAATTAAGATGGGTAGGAGGAGTAGATTAATTTAAGCTAACATACTCCTCCTCCTGAAGCCAGGTCTCAGTAAGACAAAATAAATCAATGTGATGATCCGCTATCAGGTCGTGCACTAACAGGGATTTACACCAAAGAGATCTAATATGTAACAGTCCACACTTAATTGTGATATTAGTTTCTCCAACTTGTGCTTTGGTATTAATTTTATTAAGATTATGGTGATTGACTGCTCCCTTTCTCTGCGCTTGATGAACTTTTAACCCTAGAACACACACTACCTCTATAGTGTTAAATATGTTATTGTTGGTGGATGAGGGTTCTAAGAAGCAGCAGCAAGGTGTGTAAGACTACAGCTCTGCATCCTGGTCTGGACCCTGGTTTTTCCAGGTCACTTTGGGTCTAATAAATTTGGCCGTTACTAGAAATGAGAGAGGCACCATCCCATGCGGGATAGACACTGTCTCTCCTAATCAGACCAGGTTTTCCCCAAAAAGTGCTCCAATTGTCTACAAAGGACACCTGGTTTTTGGGGCACCATCGTGACAGCCAGCGACAAAGTGACGACATCCGACTAAACATTTCATCGCTGGCCAAATTGGGGAGGGGGGCAAAGAATCCGACATCGTTTTTGCGTAGTTGCACACCGACTCTATTAATTTTGGTGACCTCCGACTAACGAAGTCCTTTGCTCCGACGTGAATAATAACTTTACTGAATTTGTTTACTTCTCGCCAGCAGCCACGGGAAGCGGTTGGTGGTGCACCTGTCCTCCCCCTTCTCTCTCGCTACCCAGCCACCCATCAGCAGGATTGTCCACCTTTTATGAGCCTGGTCCTGCTCAAGGTTTCTTCCTGTTAAAGGGGAGTTTTTCCTTGCCACTGTTGCTTCTTGGGGGTCAGGCCCTGGGATTTGGTAAAGCGCCTAGAAACAATCCTGATTATAACAGATGCAATTGATCGATCGATCAGCAGGAGGGTACCCGTACATGAGCCTGGTCCTGCTCAAGGTTTCTAACTGTTAAAGGGGAGTTTTTCCGTGCCACTGTTGCTTGTTGGGGGTCAGGCCCTGGGATTCTGGAAAGTGGCTAGAAACAATCTTGATTGTAATAGACGTTATATAAATAAAGGTTGATTGATTGATTGTAATGTAGTATCTGACCCGTTCTATGCAGGATTTATGTCTGTAAGGCCGCAATGTGTTTAACACTTAGCCTAAGCACCATATTAGGACATGCTCCACATGTGTGTCCGGTGTCTTCCTCCTTTATGTAAGAGGAGATGCTAAAAGATGACACTGGAGCCTGTGGGCCCCTGGTTGTCCTCCATATGAGGATGTGTAGCATGAAACATCTTCAAGTACTCCCTTTTTTGGTAATAACTGAACACCACACCATTGGGGTGGCCATATTGTATAGTGTGAGGTCATCAGTAAAGAATGTGTTTACTCGACTCTATAAGAAGGAGGTATCGAGGTAGACACCCCGGAGTTCTTCACCATCGGGACCTCGAAACCTCCCTCGGACAATCTGCAGTGTCCGATTGATACCTGACTGTTCTCTCCAATAAACATCTTTGATAACCAAGTCGGTGTCTGCGAAGATTCCTTCCTCATCAACACATCTCGGCAACCTCCAGGAGAAGATTCACAACAGTAACAAGCCAGATTTCAATCAAATCTGTGATTGGTGAATTCACATTTTAAAACGGATGTGTTCAGACTTCTCCTGGGCAGTTTGTGTGAGGAGCTGAGAGGCGCTGCCTGGCGTCACTCATTTCTGTCTCTGCTACACTTTAAAGTTTTTCTATGACAGTCTTGAACAGAATCTCACTAAAATGCACAAGCATATAGTTTAAATTGTCCTGGTTCCATTCAGCATTCAACTTAAAAAATGTGCAAATTTGATTCTTTCTGCTTTGCACATTCAGTTCAAGTGATTGTTTCAGCTTGATATGAACTCACATGAGTCCCACTTTCACTAAGCTGTAAGAAGAAGCCACAAAATAGAGTTAAAGAGATACTTATTGACGACTTCCAACTTGATGAGATGCTGTCAGAAAGTTCTGTGTTGATGGAGGAATTGATGGGCAGGTCTCCCATGTTTTGTAAATCCTAGAATTCCATTACATTTTCCCCTCTCAGATGAGTTCCACTGACCCTCCCTGTGCATCGTTTATCTAAGTATGTGCCTGGACTTTGTGTTTTTCCTGTTTTATTTTTGGACTTCATCCTTCATTGGCCCATTAAATCTTTATAAGTACACTGCCAAAGCCAGCACATTAAACGCCCTGATCATATTAATCTGACTGTCGTGCAAGCAGCTATAGAAGGAGCTGTGACAAAGCAGCGCAGAGACAGGAGGTGAGCTTTCCCACCGTGTAACTAAACTCGTCAGGGTGAGAGGATGTCAATTATGACTCAGAGTTCTCCTTCAAGAGTCAATAGGACTATGGTGAAAGTGAAAGACAATCACATTATGATGACATGAAACAGGGCTGAACTAGTCTCAAAAGCTGGACACGGGGAAATATTAACAGTTCTGAAGTACGTATATATCATCACAAGAGCGCTGACTGTGTAAGGTTAATCTAAAAACTAAACCAGTTCATTTCATGTCATGCATTTGGCAGGTGGGGCTTGCTGTGCACGATTGTCACATGGTTTAAATTCCAAATGATCTACAAGCAAATAATAAAATGTAAAAAATGGCCTCAGTGCTCTGATAATATCAATCCACATCACACGCATGCTCCATCAGCCTTCTACACAACCCCAACCAAAATATTGATATGGAAGAGCTGCCACTTGTGCACCCTGGCTGACTAGCTGGATTTGTGCTTGTTTCAGGGTGACAGCGCTGCGGAAAACACTCCTTTGATGTTTGTGCTCCAGTAATTCCTGACTCCAGATCCTTGTGTCATATTACTGCAGCAGCTGCCAAAAAGTGGCTTTGACCTCACAGCTTAGTGCTGCCTGCTGACTAGGCCCAGGAAAGAAGCAGAAGTATAAGGGAAAACACACCATACCCTCCCCCCACACGCACGCGCACACACACACACACACAGGCACACCCACACCCTTCTACATCAAATCCTCCAAACACACACATACACACACCCTCACAGACACACACATACCCACACCCTCCTACACCCAATCCTCCAAACACACACATACACACACATTCACAGACACCCACCCCCACAAACATACATACACACGCCCACACACAGGCTTCTTCTAGCTTGCAACTCCATTTTTTTGGCTGACATTTCACTGGTGTGACTGCAGATTAGTTGGTTTTGTACAAACAGATGAGGGAGACAAACATCACCTTCCATCACTTGTGCTACCAGAGCAGTCCCAAATGTGGGGGTTCCCTCTCCTGTAGGAGTGTGATGCCAACAACAACACTGAACCTTCTGTACAACTCAGCAGTGTCAGAGGTGAGCCACACACATCACCATGGGAAGCAGGGGGGGAAGCAGCACTCCAAGAATCTATTTATCCGAAAATGAATATATGAAATAAAGTAAAAATGAAAAAGAAAATGGGGGAAAAAGAAGAAAATGCAATACATTACAAGAAGCACTTCCCACTATAAATGGTTGTGTTCTGGCATAATATTAATTATACAACTTGTATCATGGTAGTCATATCACCACACATAAGGTCAAGTGTCACGTACATTCATGTATCATAGTGATGGGCAAATGATACCGAGGCTTCGGAGCTTGTGTCACTCTTCCCGAAGCGGAGTGATTCGAAACGCTGTGTTGGAGCTTGTATCAAAAAACCAGTGTCACGTGACCGATGGCGTTCGGAGCTTCGAACATCATCACTGTTTCGCTTCGCGCTTCATTGCTTCAAAATGTTTTGAAGCCTTTCGTTGGCTCAGTCTTTCAGTGTGTGTCATTGGCTCATGGAGTTTCAATGCATTCAGATCCAACGACAGCTGAACAGGTGCGACAGATTTGAGTGATTTGAAGGCATACCAGCTATATAAGATGCATTAGCGATTTGGAGAGTGAGAATTAGCACATTTTGGAAAGTTTAATGGCGAGTAACACGAATAAGCGACGTTTTAGAGTTTGGGATCATTTTGATCTCATAGAACCAAATAGGGTAATGCAGTTCATAGCATACATTTTATGTTTCCATAATTTAATTGTATTTTAAATGGGTCTCAAAATTACAATTGCTTGTAGGTGCGGTGCTTGCAGTGCACACAAGAGTTGTCTTTCAGCAACAACACATCATCTATGCTGAGACACTTGCGTGCTCGGCATGACGACAATCATGACCCTGCCAACACAGGAAATCCTGATGGTAAGCTAAATATATACATGAATATACTGTATATATGTATGTGTGTCTTTATTGGAGATGTTGTGTATTGTATTCATATAGCAACCATTCTCCCACAGTGTCCAGAAAACAAGCTGGATGAGGCCTTAGTGGACATGATCGTTAAGGGTTCCAAAATTTCATTAAAATCCTGGACCCATCATACTCCATTCCAAACCTCAAAACTGTAAAGGCAATGGTGGAAGCAAGGTACACTGTAGCCAAAGAGAAGGCATTGGCAGAAATTAAGCAGACTTCAGCTTTTAGTTTGACTGCTGACATGTGGACATCAGTCAACATGGATGCGTACCTTGGTGTCACTTGCCATTATGTGTCAGACAGCCTAGATCTGGCTTCTGTGCTTTTAGGTGTGCAGTAATTTCCTTTGGCCCACACTGCAGCTAATATTTCAGGTGCAATTGCAAATTTGATGACAGAGTGGGGAATCACTGAAAAAGTCTGTGGGATAGTTATTGATGGGGCTCACATTGTGGCAAGTGTAACTCTTAAATGTTAGACATATTTATTGCTTTGCCCACATGCTAAATATCGTTGTCAAAAAAAAAAATCACTCTGTCAGACGTCTGAGCTGGAGGACATGCGGAGTAGGGCCCGCAAAATGGTGGCACACTTAAAGTCCAGTTCCAAAGGAAAAGTTGTGTTCTATTCAAGCTAATATGGGCATGCCCCAAAAAAAGCTTGTTCAAGACGTTGAAACCAGATGGAACAGCAGTTATGCCATGCTCCATAGGCTTTATGAGCAGAGAGAACCTTTAGGGGCAGCCCTGGCATCACTTAGCACTGACTTAATGCCTTTCACTGCTGATGACTATGCAGCAATCAACCATTGCCTGACAGTTTTAAGGCCATTCTATCAGGCAACTGTTGAGCTTTCTGAGGAGAGTGTCAGAGTCAAAGGCAATTCCTTTAGCCAAAATGCTGAGACATGTCATTTCTGCTGAGTGTGCCCAAATGGCTCCTTGTATTGGTGCCACGCTTGCCAACCATTTGAAAAATAATTTAAATGAAATTCAGTGGCTTGGAAAAAGGTGAACTCCGTGTCTGTGGCAACCATCTTGGATCCACGATTTAAACAGGCCGGCTTTACGAATCCAAGCAATGCTCAGGCTGCTGTGGAAAGGCTGACACGAGAGTGTGCCAGTCTTATTGTTGCGTCGGCAGAAGATGTCCCACTGGAGACTGCAACAACATCTGCCAGTGCTAGTGAACAAAATCACAACTTGTGGGCTTTATTGGACAACTATGTAGAGTCTCAGCACCGCACTAGCAGCGCATCTGCCAACGCTGCAGTGGAGATCCAGAGGTATGCATGTCGATTGCTGTTGAAACATCTGCTTTTTTATTTTGTTAGTCATTCATTGTCTTACTGTCTGTGTCATAGATACTTGAAAGAACAAATTCTGACAAGAGCCAAGGATCCCTTGAAGTACTGGGTGGCACGAAAGACTTTATATCCGAAACTTTCATGCAAGTATCTGTGCATCCCATCATCATCTGTTCCCTGTGAAAGGATATTTTCCAAAGCTGGGGAGCTGGTCATCCAGAAGAGGAGCAGACTGAAGCCTGCAACAGTAGAGAAAATATTTCTCAATAAACCTGTGAGGACAAAACTTTTGTGCTTCTGTGAATAATCATTCCAAATCAAACATATGACAAACCATTATCTTTAAAGGTTTTCCTTAAACACTTCACACAAACACATTCAGTGTTTCTGAATTCAAACACCATGATCATTTGCAAAGTAGGAAGGATCTCTAATCCTGTTGGGGACTTTTGGTACAGTAAATAAATCTCAAAGTGTTCAATAAACCCTGAACCAACACTGAACCCTTAATATAATTTGCATTTATTCTTTAGGTTAATCTCGAATGTGTTTGAGTAAGGGGGAGAGTATCTGCATATTTTATTGTAATGACGATATAATCATTATTTGGTATGAATGAACAAAACACCTGGATGACCACACAATGAACTTTTATTGGTGTCATGGGATTGAAACTGTGTCAGTGCTTCAGTTGTGCTCTTATAGGTTGCTATGGCTTCAGTTGTCCACCAGATGTCACCATCACTGAAGTCTCGAAGCTTTGAATCTTTTTCGACACAATAGTTAGGAAAGCCTCAGTTCTTCGTGAGGCTTCACTTGGCCACCCCTAATGTATTACCACTTGTAGTTACCACTGATGGTGTACAAATTCACAACAAAAGAAAAGGAGATGCGACAGAGTTGGAATAGGCAGACTCAGCATTAGTGTCCCCAAAACAAGTAACATAGCGGCATCACCAGCAGCCTGTGATATCAGGGACCCGTAATGTTTTGACGGTAGTTGCTCCTACGATTAAAACCTGCATCCCAGGTCAATGCTAATGTTTCAGAGGCACTGCATTTATCAACTAGCTAGCATTTTTCATGAAAAACATTTTGCCATTTATTTATTGTGAGCTGGTTTAACAAATGGAGTATTTTGTATCACGGACCAGACGAGAACCCAAATGCGACACCAGAGTTTGAACACCGCTTTATTGTCGGAAACAGACAACAGACAGGATTCACCGGGGAGCCAGCAGAATAGAATAGTCGGGGACGGGCAAGGTCGAGATCGGGCAGAAGGCAGACAGAATTTACCAGGGAGCAGGCAAAACAGAATAGTCAGGACAGGCAAGGTCGGAACCGGGCAAAGAGGAAACCGCTGGGAAGTCATCTGAACACGAATAACGATCTGGCAGGGAGCAGGTGTGCTGCCGGGGACTAAAAAGGGGGCTAATTAGTGTCCTGATGCACAACAGGTGCGCGGGGCGAAGCGACTCACGGGCATGATTGCCCGCAGCTGTGACAATTTTGAGGGTGTTGATCGCGTTGTTAGTTTCAGCTGTGTTTGAGCAGTGAGGAAGAGCTCTAATTACTGAAGAGAATGTATGGTTAGACAGCTTAGGAGGCTTTACAAACAGACACATTTTAGAAACATGAAAATCCTGAGCTTCTTGCTTACGGCCCGACTACCCTGAGAATGCAATGTCTGATCTCAGAAGCTAAGCATAAGAATAATCTTTTAAAATTAAAACCAAAGCACAAATTGGAGAAACTAACATCACAATTAAATGTGGACTATTAAATATTAGATCTCTTTTGTGTAAATCCCTGTTAGTCTTACTGAAACTTGGGAGGAGGAGGAGGAGGAGGTTAGGTAAGCGAGTGACAGCCTGTAACAACAGCTCCCGCTCACTTTCGAGCTTTTCTTTCCTTTTTTTTTCTCTGCACCTACTACTTTTGTTTTTGTGCGTTCGGTTTGTTTTCATTTATCTTCATCATGTACGTAAGACTTGTGGAGTTTGCACTGGTGGCTCTACTTGTTTTTTCACTTTTCAATACCGTGTCCGGAGACCCATCGCAGAGCCGCAGCTCGTTTGTTTACAGCAGGGACCAGCTGTTCACCCTGCGGAGCTCTGTGGCGCTGCCCAAGGAGCGACCCGATGTGCCCCCCGAGCTGAGGAGGAGGAAACGGGGACGCCGCGCCGGGGTCGAGCGCCGTGCCAGGAGGAGACGCTATCGGATCGTCCTGCCCTCCATCATCATGGGGAACGTCAGATCTCTCCCTAACAAGATGGATGAGCTGGCAGCGCTGACCCGGCATCACCGGGAGTACCAGGAGTGCAGCCTGCTGCTGTTCACGGAGACCTGACTAACGGCTGCACAACTCAGCGGATTTACTCTTCCACAGGCAGACAGGAGCAGGGAGAGTGGTAAGAGGAAGGGAGGAGGACTGGCAGTGTTTGTGAACAATAGATGGTGTAACCCTGGGCACATCACTATCAAAGAGCAGCACTGCTGTAAGGACATCGAACTGTTAGCCATTAGCATGAGGCCTCACTACCTGTCGAGGGAATTCACACATGCCCTTGCTGTGGTTGTGTACTTCCCCCTCTGCTAATGCTGATGCAGCCTGTGATGTCCTGCTCTCAGCAGTGAGCAGGCTGCAGACACAACACCCTGACGCCCTCCTCCCCATCTCTGGATACTTCAATCATGCCTCTCCATCATCTTCTCTGCCCAAATTCACCCAGTATGTCACATGCCACACCAGGGACAATAAAACACTGGAACTCTTCTATGCCAACACCAAGGAGGCATACCACTCTCTCCCACTCCCTCCCCTGGGCCGTGCTGACCACAACCTTGCACACCTCCAGCCTGTGTACAAACCTCTTGTGCAGAGGCAGCCTGCTGTCACCCCCACAGTGAAGAAATGATCCGAAGAAGCCGAGGAGGCCCTGAAAGACTGTTTCAACACAACCCTGTGGGATGTATTCAGCGACGCCCATGGAGGACATTGACAACCTCACCCACTGCATCACGGACTATATTAACTTCTGTGTGGAGAACACCATACCCACCAGTACTGTACGGAGCTTCTCCAACAGCAAGCCCTGGATCACCCCAGACATAAAGGCCCTCCTGAAGGAGAAGACGAGGGCTTTTGTGTCTGGAGACAAGGAAGAGCTTAAGTCTGTGCAGAGGGAACTGAGGAGGAAGATCAGACAGGAGAAGGACAACTACAGGAGGAAGATGGAAAACCAGCTGCAACAGAACAACATCTGTGGGGTCTGGAAGGGACTGAAGACCATCTCGGGCTTCAAGGAGCAGAAGTCCCAACCTGTGGGTGACCAGGGGTGGGCTAATGACCTGATCTTGTTTTTCAATAGATTTGATCAGGTATCCACCCCTCCCCCAGCCCTGTCTCCTCTACTGCTACCCCCATCACTGTCTGTGCCCCCAATCGACTGTTCCTCCTGTCCCCCCCTCCCCCTCTCTCATGACCTTCAGCTCACACATTCCTGACACTTCACACTCTGGCCCATGCCCATGCCCACCCCCCCCCCCACCCCCACCAACACCTCCCTGCTCCAGCCTGTCCCTCACACCACACCAGATGAGGAAGGCCCTGAAGAAGAACAAGGCCAGGAAAGCGATGGGTCCGGATGGCATCAACTCCAGGCTCCTGAAGTCCTGTGCAGACCAGCTGTGTGGGATCTTCAGTTACACGTTCAACCTGAGCGTGAAGCTGGGGAGAGTGCCACAGGTGTGGAAGACGTCCTGCATCGTCCCAGTGCCGAAGACACCGCACCCTAAGGAGCTCAACAGCTACAGGCCGGTAGCTCTGACGTCTCATCTGATGAAGATGCTGGAGAGACTCATCCTCGCCCACCTGCGCCCACTGGTGAGCTCCTTCATGGACCCGTTGCAGTTCGCCTACCAGCCGAGCATCGGGGTGGACGATGCCGTCATCTACCTCCTCCACACCTCCCTCACTCACCTGGAGAAGGCTGGAAGCACTGTGAGGATCATGTTTTTTGATTTCTGCAGTGCAATCAACACCATCCAGCCCAGGCTGCTGGGGGACAAACTGCAGGTAGCTGGAGTGGAACACCACCTCACAACATGGATACTGGACTACGTCACACAAAGACCACAGTTTGTGAGGGTGAAGGGCTCGAGTCAGATCGACTTCTCTGCAACACTGGTGTCCCGCAGGGAACAGTTCTGGCTCCTTTCCTGTTCACCCTCTACACCGCGGACTTTTCACACAGTACGTCTTCATGTCACCTCCAGAAGTTCTCTGACGACTCTGCTGTTGTCGGCCTCATCACTGATGGGGATGATATGGAGTACAGAGGACTTGTTCAGGACTTTGTAGACCGGAGCCTGTGGAACAACCTCCAGATCAACACTAGCAAAACCAAGGAGCTGGTGGTGGATTTCAGCAGGTGTAACAACCCCACGCCTGCACCAGTGAACATCCTGGGAACGGATGTTGACGTGGTGGAGTCCTACAAGTACCTGGGTGTTCACTTAAACAATAACCTGGACTAGACACACAACACAGACGCCCTTGTCAAGAAGGGAAATAGCAGACTGTTCCTGCTCAGGAGGCTGAGGTCTTTTGGAGTGCAGGGACCACTCCTGAGGACTTTCTATGACTCTGTAGTGGGATCAGCCCTCTTCTATGGGATTGTCTGCTGGTCCAGTAGCATCACGGACAGGGACAGAAAGAGGATGGACAGACTGGTAAGGAGGGCCAGCTCTGTCCTGGGAAGTCCCCTGGACTCGGTGGAGGTGGTGGGAAATGGGAGGATGATGGCTAAGCTGTCATCCATGTTGAACAACACGTCCCACCCCCTACAGGACACCCTGACAGCACTGGGCAGCTCCTTCAGTGAGCGGCTGCTCCACCCTCGCTGTGCGAAGGAGAGGTATCGCAGATCTTTCCTGCCGGCTGCTGTCAGACTGCACAATAAAAATAACGCCTGCTAGCACAATCTGAATATTATATATTCTGATATGTACATTGTATTCACCCTCTGTACTATGTACAGGTATACAGGGGCCGAGTATCCATTTACCTGGATTATTGTAAATATACATCCTCTTTGTATATTCCAAATTCTATTCTATTTTATCTTATTTTTCTCTGCGTGCTCTTGCTGTTGTTGCACAGTAAATTTCTCCGTGTGGGACAATAAAGGACCTGAATCAGAATCTGAATCTGAATCTTTGCTTAAACAGATCTACTCCTCCTACCAATCTTAATTACCATATTCCTCGTGGGACTGGTCGAGGAGGGGGAGTGGCAGCAATCTATCGCTCCAAGTTATTAATTAATCCTAGACTAAAACATGGTTCCAGTTTATTTGAAAGCCTGACTCTTGGCATCATCCATCTGAACTGGAAGGCAGAAAAGCCACTTTTGTTTGTAGTTGTATATCACCCCCCTGCTGGGCCACATTCAGATTTCCTGTATGAGTTTTCTGACTTCTTATTTGACGTAGTCCTCAGAACAGATAAAATCTTTATTATTGGAGACTTTATTATACATGTAGATATTGTAAATGACAGCTTTATAAAGGGCTTTATTTCATTACTGGAGTCAGTTGGTTTCCTTCAACAGATAAATCAACCAGCTCACAGCTTCAACCACACCCTTGATCTACAGTGCCTTGCGAAAGTATTCGGCCCCCTTGAACCTTGCAACCTTTCGCCACATTTCAGGCTTCAAACATAAAGATATCAAATTTTAATTTTTTGTCAAGAAACAAGTGGGACACAATCGTGAAGTGGAATGAAATTTATTGAATAATTTAAACTTTTTTAACAAATAAAAAACTGAAAAGTGGGGCGTGCAATATTATTCGGCCCCCTTGCGTTAATACTTTGTAGCGCCACCTTTTGCTCCAATTACAGCTGCAAGTCGCTTGGGGATATGTTTCTATCAGTTTTGCACATCGAGAGACTGAAATTCTTGCCCATTCTTCCTTGCAAAATAGCTCAAGCTCAGTGAGGTTGGATGGAGAGCGTTTGTGAACAGCAGTCTTCAGCTCTTTCCACAGATTCTCGATTGGATTCAGGTCTGGACTTTGACTTGGTCATTCTAACACCTGGATACGTTTATTTGTGAACCATTCCATTGTAGATTTGGCTTTATGTTTTGGATCATTGTCCTGTTGGAAGATAAATCTCCGTCCCAGTCTCAGGTCTTGTGCAGACTCCAACAGGTTTTCTTCCAGAATGGTCCTGTATTTGGCTCCATCCATCTTCCCATCAATTTTAACCATCTTCCCTGTCCCTGCTGAAGAAAAGCAGGCCCAAAGCATGATGCTGCCACCACCATGTTTGACAGTGGGGATGGTGTGTTCAGGGTGATGAGCTGTGTTGCTTTTACGCCAAACATATTGTTTTGCATTGTGGCCAAAAAGCTCGAAGGAGGTTTAAAAATTCTCTGGACACTGGGTCCGAGGCGTTGTTGAGGTGTAGATTAAAATCACCAGTTATTAAAATCCTATTGTATTTAGCATAAATGATTGATAAAAATTCTGAGAATTGGCTGATAAAAGAGGTGGAGTATTGGGGTGGTCTGTAAACTGTTATGCTTAAAATCGGAGGGCTGCTAAAAACAAACGCATGATGCTCAAATGATGGAAACGTATTAAAAGAGACCTCGCGTGAAGACATTTCGGTCCTTGTTATTGAGGCGGTTCCACCTCCTTTCCTACCCCCCCTTGTAGAAAATAAAAAGTTAAAATCTGGGGGGCAAGCCTCTGTGAGAACAGCAGGTGCATCAGTGCCAAGCCATGTCTCAGTAAGGAGAATACCATCAAGGTTTTTGTCTAAAATTAAATCGTTTATTATAAAAGATTTGTTTAAAAGAGAGCGCACGTTCAGCACGGCCATCTTTATGTCTGCGCCGGACGTGCGCTCATCATGTCTTTTTATAGGAATAATAAAAGCACTGTCACGTCTGGGAACAGTCCTGGGTTTCTGTCTGTATGAAGTGATGGTGTCAATGGAGTGAGTGATCTGTGATGTTGATGGCAGACATGGGAGTAGTGGTGGAGGGGCATGTATGGTGGGGCGTGCGGGGGGTGAGCCTATATGTGAGTGTGAGTGGGGGGCAGAGTGTTGGTGTGCATGTGTTCTAACCAATAGTCAGGAGGTGGATGTTGCGCAGGAACGGACAGTCAAGTCAATGTTCAAAGATAGAAGCCGGGACCCCGCGTGGTTTAGGTGAAGGCCGTCCCGTTTAAAAAGATGGGGTCTGTTTCAGCGAGTGAGTATTGCGTCACTTCCTGTCTCTTCTATCGTTCGTTGGTTGCATTGTGCACGGGGTGCCGTATTCACTTAATATTGAACACTTGGTGTGTTGTATTCACTTAATATTGAACACTTGGTGTGTTGTATTCACTTTACTTAAAATTTTGAACACTTGAGACATTCTAGTCACCTGATATCAACAGTAAGAAACAACCCATATTAAACAAATACAGGGCTTCGCCGATCACTAGCGCTAGCATGGCCTCACCGTCTGTTTCACCCGGTGTCTTTGTCTGTTCAGAGTGTGAAATGTTTAGTTACTCCTCTGCCTCCCTTAGTGAAGGGAATAGGTGCAAGAAGTGTAGTTTATTTATGGCTATGGAGGCGAGACTTAGCGAGCTTGAGACGCGGTTCCGCAGCTTGGAGTTAGCTGGAGTTGCGTCATGTAGCCAGGGTAAGCTAGCTGCTGCGGAGCCGCCTAGCGTAGCTACAGCTAGCGGTCCCCCGGCAGCAGCCGAGCAGCCGGCTAGCCAGGGCGGCTGGGTGACGGTTCGTAGGAAGCGTAGCCCAAAACAAAGGCCCACGGTGCCCCACCACCCGCTTCCCGTGGCTAACCGCTTTTCCCCACTCGGCGACACACCCGCCGAGAAACCGACCCTGGTCATTGGCGACTCTGTTTTGCGCTACGTGAAGCCGACTCCAGCGACCATAGTTAAGTGCATTCCGGGGGCCAGAGCGGGTGACATAGAAGCAAATTTATGGCTGCTGGCGAGACGTAATCGTAAATTTGGTAAAGTTATTATTCACGTCGGAGCCAACGACACCCGGCTTCGTCAGTCGGAGGTCACTAAAATTAACTTGAAGTCGGTGTGTAACTACGCAAAAACGATGTCGGACTCCGTAGCATTCTCTGGTCCCCTCCCCAATCTGGCCAGCGATGAGATGTTTAGCCGCATGTCATCGCTTCGTCGCTGGCTGTCACGGTGGTGCCCCGATAACCAGGTGGCCTTTATAGACAATTGGAGCACCTTCTGGGGAAAACCTGGTCTGATTAGGAGAGACGGTGTCCATCCCACTCGAGATGGCGCTTCTCTCATTTCTAGTAATCTGGCTAATTTTATTAGACCCAAAGTGACCTGACAATCCAGGGTCCAGACCAGGACGCAGAGTTGTGGTCTTACACACCTCTCTGCTGCTTCCTTAGAACCCTCATCCACCAACAATAACATATTTAACACTATAGAGGTAGTCTCTGTTCCACGGTTAAAAGTTCACCAAGCACAGAGCAGGGGAGCGGTCAATCACCAAAATCTTATTAAAATTAATACTGAAGCACAAGTTGGAGAAACAAATATCACAATTAAGTGTGGACTGTTAAATATTAGATCTCTTTTGTGTAAATCCCTGTTAGTGCACGACCTGATAGCGGATCATCACATTGATTTATTTTGTCTTACTGAGACCTGGCTTCAGGAGGAGGAGTATGTGAGCTTAAATGAATCTACTCCTCCTACCCATCTTAATTATCATATTCCACGGGTTACTGGTCGAGGAGGGGGAGTGGCAGCAATCTATCACTCCACGTTATTAATTAATCCCAGACCAAAACATAGCTTCAGTTCATTTGAAAGCCTGACTCTTGGCATCACTCATCTGAACTGGAGGACAGAAAAGCCACTTCTGTTTGCAGTTGTATATCAGCCCCCTGCTGGGCCACATTCAGAGTTCCTGTCTGAGTTCTCTGACTTCTTATCTGACTTGGTCCTTAGAACGGAAAAAGTCATTATCATTGGAGACTTTAACATCCATATGGACGTTATAAACGACAGCTTTAGAAATGGCTTCATTTCATTACTTGAGTCAGTTGGTTTCCTCCAGCAGATAAACCAACCAACTCACAGCTTTAACCACACCCTAGATCTAGTCCTGACTTATGGTGTTGAGGTAGAACATGTGTCAGTGTTCCCTCGGAACCCAGTCCTGTCAGACCACTCTTTGATCACTTTTACATTTATGATTAAGGATTCTTCTATGCTCAGAACAAAGTCTTACTATAGCAGATGTCTTTCAGATAATGCTGTAGCTAAGTTTAAGGAAGTGATCCCTGTGCTGATCCCAGGACCACCGTGTGTTTCCCCAGGGATCAATCATTATAATCTTAGCCCTGCTGAGGTTGACTCTATTGCTGAAGGTGCAGCAACCTCACTGAGAATCACGCTTGATTCTGTTGCCCCCCTGAAAAAGAAAATAGTAAATCAGAGGAGGTGTGCCCCCTGGTATAATTCACATATCAGGACCCTCAAGCAGAAAGTGCGAAGACTGGAAAGGAAGTGGCATTCTTGTAAGATAGACAGCTACCATGTAGCCTGGAAAGACTGTCTATTAGTTTACAAAAAGGCCCTTCGCAAGGCTAGAACAGCTTATTTTTCTTCTTTGATTGAGGAAAATAAGAACAACCCCAGGTTTCTCTTCAGCACTGTGGCCAAATTAACCAAGAGTCACAGTGTTTTAGATCCACGTATCCCTTCTTCCCTTAGTGGTGAAGACTTCATGAGCTTCTTCACTGATAAAGTTCTAGCTATCAGAGAGAAAGCTAACCAGGCCATCCCTACAACTGGACCATCACCAGATGTGCCGACTGTGGGAACATGCAGGGTCTCCAACGAGCCCTTAAGCTCCTTCAGCCCTATATATTTTTCTGAGGCGTCATCGCTAATTCAGAAATCCAAGACCACTACGTGTCTTTTAGATCCCATCCCAACACACCTGTTGAAGGATGTTCTACCACTGATAGGCAGTTCTATCCTGGACCAGATCAATGGTTCTTTAGTGTCAGGTTATGTACCCCGGTCCTACAAGGTGGCAGTGATTAAGCCGTTGCTTAAAAAACCATCACTGGATCCTGATGTCTTGGCAAATTATAGGCCAATATCCAACCTTCCTTTTATCTCTAAAGTTCTAGAGAAGGTGGTGGTGACTCAGTTACTGGAGCACCTGCAGAGGAACAGCCTGTTTGAGATGTTTCAGTCAGGCTTTAGAGCTCATCACAGCACAGAAACAGCACTTCTTAAAGTCACTAATGATCTTCTCATAGCTTCCGATCATGGACTGGTCTCTATGCTGGTTCTGCTGGACCTCAGTGCTGCTTTTGATACAGTTGATCACAGCATCCTGTTACAGAGACTGGAACATGTGATTGGGATTAAAGGGACAGCACTAGACTGGTTTAGATCATACTTATCTGATAGATACCAGTTTGCCCATGTCCACGGCGTTCCCTCCTCATACAGTAGGGTTAGCCATGGAGTTCCTCAAGGTTCCGTACTCGGACCAATCCTCTTCACATTGTACATGCTTCCCTTAGGGAACATTATTCGGCAGCATGGGATAAATTTTCATTGTTATGCTGATGACACTCAGCTCTATTTATCCATGAAACCCGAGGAGACAGAGAAGTTAGTGAAGCTCCAGACCTGTCTTAAAGATATAAAGTCCTGGATGTCTTCAAATTTCCTCCTCCTTAACCCAGGAAAAACTGAGGTCATGGTGTTTGGTCCTGAACCTCTCAGGGATAGATTAGATCACATGATCACTCTAGATGGTATCTCATTAACATCTAGTCTCTCTGTGAGGAATCTAGGAGTAACTTTTGATCAAAATCTCTCCTTCAACTCACACATTAAATTAGTCTCTAGAAGTGCCTTTTTTCACTTGAGGAACATCTCAAAGATCAGGAAGCTACTGATGCAGCCTGATGCTGAAAAGTTAGTCCATGCATTTGTTACTTCCAGGCTGGACTACTGTAACTCCTTATTATCAGGGTGTCCAAACAACTCTTTAAGAAGCCTCCAGTTGATCCAAAATGCTGCAGCCAGAGTTCTGACAGGTATTGACAAAAGAGATCACATAAGTCCTGTAATGGCGTCGCTTCATTGGCTGCCCGTTAAATTTAGAATAACTTTTAAAACCCTTCTTCTGACCTACAAGGTCCTCAGAGGCCTAGCTCCATCCTACCTGGAGGAGCTAGTGATACCCTATCAGCCCAATAGACCGCTCCGCTCTCAGAATGCTGGTCTACTTGTGGTTCCCAGAGTTTCTAGGAGTAGAATGGGGGGCCGAGCATTTAGCTACCAGGCCCCCCTGCTTTGGAACCAGCTCCCTGTCCAGGTACGGGAGGCTGACTCCATCGCTACTTTTAAGATCAGACTCAAAACCTACCTCTTTGAAAAAGCTTACTGTTACTAATTCAGTAGTTCCAGTTACTATCATAGACAGACAAATTATCATACTTAGGGGGTCGTCTAATCATTAGGTCACATTCTAGCTATGCTGTTATAGGCCAAGGCTGCCGGGGTCCGGAAACATGATCACCTGACAGGCCTCTGTCACTCCACTGGGTCATGGTTTCCTCTCCTTTCCTCTCCTTTCCTCTCCTCATCAAGCAGACTAGTTATGCTGATTCTTGTGTAGTTTTTCTGCTTCTCCCCCCCCCCCCCCCCCCTATCTATTTGCAGGTATCACTGCCATCGGAGCTGCATAATGACCGCCGGCCCCGTTGAAGTGATTGTGCATATTTTTTGTGTGTGTTTCTGTGCTCTGTGCCTCTCCTCTCCTCTCCTCTCTCTCTCCTCTCCTCTCCTTCTCCTTTTCCTCTCCCTCTCCTCTTCTTTCCTCTCCTCTTTCCCCTCCTCCTCCTTCTCCTCTCCTCTACCTCCCCTTCACTCTACCTCTCCTCTCCTCTACCCCTCTCCTCTCCTACCTATCCTATCCTCTACCTGTCCTCCCTCCTCTCCTCTCTCTTTACCCAGCCGGCCATCAGCAGGAGGGTCCCCCTACATGAGCCTGGTCCTGCTCAAGGTTTCTTCCTGTTAAAGGGGAGTTTTTCCTTGCCACTGTTGCTTGTCTGGGGTCAGGCCTTGGGATTCTGGAAAGCGCCTTGAAACAATTTTGATTGTATAAGACGCTATATAAATAAAGATTGATTTGATTTGATTTGTTTAAAAAGGCAGCAAAACTGTCAACGAAGGGGATACTGTTGCCCAAGCAGTACCCCTTCAGCCACAGGTGCAGCTGGCGGAGGCGGCTGGTGACGACGTCACCGTAGCGAGGTGGGGGAAGCGGGCCGGAGATAATTAGCCGCTTCCCCGTGTCCAGCAGACGGTCCACCAGGGAGATGAAGTCCTGCTTCAGAACCTCCGACTGCTGAAATTTGAGATCATTGATGCCGGCTTCCAGAACCAGCGTGGAGGCCGAGGGGTGCTGTGCACTCAGCTGCAGGGCCGAGGATGTAACCTCCGCAACACGGGCACCGGGATGACAGAAGGTCCGGCCGTCGTGCACCGCCACGTGCCTGACCATTGAGGTCCCGACCACCAGCAGCGCGGGGGTGCGCTGCACCTGAGTGGCCGCCTCTGATCGTCTGGAGGTGCGGCGGTGGCGGCGAGGAGCCTGGGGATGGTGGCGCCGGGTCGTGGTTGCTCCTGACCAGGATGGTAGCGGAGAGCCAGGTCGAGCGGGCTGACCCTGGTTCCTCATCTGGTGAGAGCCAGCTGGACGGACAGGACCAGGAGGCGAGCTGGAACAAGCGCCCACGGGAGGGAAGTCCTGCAGGCTTAGGATATCGTACCTGTTATCCAGTGGCAGATACGGGGACGGAGGAGGAGGAGACGGACGGGCCCTAGCGCCCCTGGCCACCACCGACCAGGGTTCCCTTGGTTTGAGCGGTGTTGAGCTCACTATGGCTCCTGCTCCGTCCCTGGCGATGAAACCCTGCGACTCCGTAGGGCAGAGGAAGGAGGTGGAATGAGCCGCTCCTTTGGGCATGGCTCCCTGGCGGTGCCGGCGGGACCCCGCCGGTGCTGTAGCTGGAATTTCAGCGTTGATGGACCCGGTCCATGGCAAGGTGGTGTCATTCGTGGCCGTCGTGCTCCGGTCACCAGTGCCGGATGCCTTCAGGAGGGCGATTTGTTTCGCCTGAGACATAGCAACAGTGGAGAGGTCCAGCAGGTCGACCCGCAGACCCTGTCCCTCGGACCTCAAACGGGCGATGTGTTTCTCCTGGGTCGAGGCGACAGCAGATGACTCAAGTATGAATTTGTCCCTCTCCTTGAGTTCGGACTGGAGCCCGGAGATGCTCTCCCTCAGTTTGGAGAACATGGGGAGGCAGGACTCACACACCGCCATCATGCCCGCAGCCTGAGCTGGGGGACAGCCGCACTAGGCACCGTGCCAGCACACGGAGGTGAGCCCAGGTTAGCACCGTGGCTAAAAACAAGCCGGCGCTAGCAGCGGGCAGGTGACTCCGCGAGATCGATAAAACTTAAAAAATTTTAAGATCCTCCGCACCGATGTCTGCTCTTCAAAGTGTCTGTGTTCCGTGTAAAATCGTAACTCACGGTCTGATGATCTCTGATGTTCCTCCTGTCGGACGCGATGTTAGCAATCCGTCCGGTTAGCAATCCGTCCGGTTAGCAAACCGTCCGGTTCAGTCCAAACAATCAATGACAAAGTCCAATAAAAAGACGACTTTCATCCAAAAGTCCGTCCTAATTCATATCGCAGGAAATCCAACTTGATGTGTATGGACCAGTGTTCAAACCGACATTAATTTCTGTTTTATTACAAGAACATTGATCATCAGCATAAGCGCGTGTGTTAACACCGTCTACTTCCCTCTCAACCTTCAACCTACAATGCAATACTGAACTATAGAATGAAACCAAAAATCAAATCCTGTTTTAAAGCCCAAAATTTGTTTAAAACAATAATTTTAATATAGTAATACAAGGTTGGAAACCTACTGAAGGCGCAGGAGTCTTTCTCCGAGAGAAGAACATTGTTATGGGTAGTTGTTGGCGCTCTTTCTTTTTCTGAGCAAGAAGATTTTTATAAACGGATATGCCACCTTCGATTATATTTGAGAACTGCAATGAACGACTCGCAAAAAAAATCCGTGAAGCAGCGAAGCTGTGAAAGATGAAACGCGATATAGCGAGGGATCACTGTATCTCTAAAATTCTTGAAAAGGTTACTGGAGCACCTCAAATCAAATCAAATCAATCTTTATTTATATAGCGTCTTTTACAATCAAAATTGTTTCAAGGTGCTTTCCAGAATCCCAGGGCCTAACCCCAGACAAGCAACAGTGGCAAGGAAAAACTCCCCTTTAGCAGGACCAGGCTCATGTAGGGGGACCCTCCTGCTGATTGCCGGCTGGGTAGAGAGAGATCAGAAGGGGGAGCACAGGTAGAGGAGAGAATAGGTAGAGAACATAGAAATTAGATTAATTAAAATAAGCTGCTGGTAGAGTTGGATAGAGAGAGAGGAGAGGGGGAGGAGAGGAGAGGAGAGAGAGAGAGGAGAGGAGAGGAGAGGAGAGGAGAGGACAGGAGAGGACGGGCACAGAGCAAAGAAACACATACAAAATACACTATTTATACAGCGGGTCAGCGGGGCCAGAGGTCATCTTGCAGCTCCGAAGGCGGCGATACCTGTAAATGAATGGGGGGGGGGGAGAAGCAGAAAAACTACACAAGAATCAGCATAACTAGTCTGCTTGATGAGGAGGAGGAGGAAAGGAGAGGAGAGGAGAGGAAACCATGACCCAGTGGGGTGACAGAGGCCTGTCAGGTGATCATGTTTCCGGACCCCGGCAGCCTTGGCCTATAGCAGCATAAATAAGATGTTAACCTAATGAATAGACGACCCCCTAAGTATGATGATTTGCCTGTCTATGATAGTAATTGGAACTACAGAATTAGTAACAATGCACCTGCACCTGTACCTGTCGAGAAACAGCCTGTTTCAGTCAGGCTTTGGAGCTCACCACAGCACAGAAACAGCACTTACCGTATTTTCACGACTATAAGGCGCACCTAAAAGCCTAGAATTTTCTAAAAAATCTACGGTGCGCCTTTTAACCCGGAGCGCCTTTTGTATGGATTACGGTAATATTGGTTAATCGCGGCTACCGTAGTCAGTAGGCGTGGCCGAGGTAACAGCAGTAAATTCAGTCCCAAACCATTTCTGTCTGTAAAGACCCCAAAATGGCTCCTTGCAAGAGACGCGCTTACGACGCAGAGTTCAAACTGAAGGCTATCAGTCACGCAGTTGAACACGGAAATAGAGCAGCGGCAAGAGAATTTAACGTGAACGAATCAATGGTGAATCAATGGTGCGGAAGTGGAGGAAGCAACAAGACGACCTGCGCCAGGTAAAGAAGACTCAACGGAGCTTCCGAGGAAACAAAGCAAGAAGTGGATTAACAAAGGAACTCCAGCCGCTAGATATTGGTGTCAACAGGGCATTCAAAGCTAGACTGCGAACTGCGTGGGAGCGGTGGATGACGAACGGCGAACACACGTTCACCAAGACGGGGAGATGGCGCCGAGCGTCATACGTCACTATCGGCCAGTGGATCGTAAATGCCTGGGCATCGACCGTGGTCCGAGCTTTCAGGAAGGCAGGGATTGTCACTGAAATGCCAGACAACACCAGCGACACCTGATGACGACTTTGACGAGACGGAGCCGGCCATGTTGGACGCCGTATTCGCACAACTGTTCAATTCGGACACCGAAGAAGAAGAATTCGAGGGATTCCTGGATGAGGAATGAACTGATAAAGTGAGCTTTACGTGTTTCTTTTGTGTGTTTACAACTTAACAAGGCTGGTCATACTGTGAATATGGACATTACCGTTTGAACAACGTTGTTATATTGCTATTGTTATATTGCTATCGCTTTGCACTACTTCGAGAGTTCGAGTTACCGTATATTGTGTTTGCACTAACGTTTGATTTACCGCAACGGTATTACGTGATAAAAATGTTGCACTAAATCAAAGATTTATTAAACTCCACTATCCACTTGTGATAAAAATGTTGCACTGCCTGTTATAACTCGCTGTTATTAAACGAACTGTGTTACGCGAAAACACTACGTCACTCGGGAAAAATAATAAAACAGCTGTTTATTCATTTTGGGAGTGAATGGAGTTGTGAGAACGCCGGTTTGTATTCTATTAATAAAGTTTGACTGACTTATCTGACTGTTTTATTGACATTCCTTTAGCGCAGCTTGATCTAGTGAATGCGTCATGAAACCACAGGCACTACGCAGTTTCTATGCTATGCGCCTTATAACACGTTGCGCCCTGTGTATGAAAATATTTCTAAAATAGGCCGTTAACTGAAGGTGCGCCCTATAATACGGTGCACCTTGTGGTTGTGAAAATACAGTATTAAAGTTACTAATGATCTTCTTAGCGCTTCAGATAATGGACTGGTTTTTATACTGGTTCTGCTGGACCTCAGTGCAGCTTTTGACACAGTTGATCACAGCGTCCTGTTACAGAGACTGGAACATATGATTGGGATTAAAGGGACAGCACTAGACTGGCTTAGATTGTAATTATCAGATAGATACCAGTTTGCTCATGTCCATGGTGTTCCCTCTTCATACAGTGGGGTTAGCCATGGAGTTCCACAAGGTTTTGTTCTTGGACCAATTCAATTCACCAATTTCACCTTGTACATGCTTCCCTTAGGGAACATTATTCAGCAGCATGGAATAGGTCAGAGGTCGGCAACCCGTGGCTCCGGAGCCAAGTGTGGCTCTTTCATCCTTCTGTTGTGGCTCCCTGTGACTTGGGAAAATAATGAGTTAATTTAATTTTATTAAAATTAAATTTTATTTTAGATTTTTCATTTTAAAATATAATTCTGAATTTGAAGATTAGGGTAAACTCGTAACATTAAAATAAAACATTTTTAATATTTTTATCGCCCAAAATATGTGTCACATCCGCTGATGTGCGACACTCGAATGCCTGGCATGCCTCACATGACTGGCAGCCCGCATCTATCAAGCACACTACCAGCGTGATTTATTGACTTTTTGATCCCTGCCTGGAAGGTAAATGATGGATAGATCCAAGAAACAGAAAATTTCTGAAGATAACAGAATGTTTATTGGCTACGTGGGCAGATTATTTTGCTTTCACCGCTGATGAAACTGGTTTACCAGTCTGCTTAATGTGTGGTGAAAAATTGGCCAACAACAAAAAGTCAAATGTTGCAAGACATTTCAATCACAAACACTCTACCTTTGCTAAAAAATATCCCGAGGGAGAGGAGCTAAAAAAGGTTGTTTCAGAGCTGATGCGGAAGGCTGATGTGAGCAGAAGTCACTTCAAGAAGTGGATTAAGACTGCAAATCCAACTACATGTGCAAGTTTCATGGCTGCTCAGGAAATAGTCAAGCATGGGAAGCCATTTACAGATGGAGAATGTGTGCATGTATGTGAAATCTAAAAGTGACATATAAATCTTAACTATATATTGTTAAATGAAATAGTCTTTTTTTTAATTCAGGAGGACAACTAACTGCACACTCCAGTTCACGCGATGGAACACTGAAGCGGACTGTGAATTTTTTGGTTTGCATTGTTCGTTCAATGCCGGTAAGTTTGGATTTTTATCTCCTAAATAAGGGGAGGACAGGTGACTGCACGCTGTTTACATTTTTCGTTCAGTGCGGGTTGGGTAAGTTTGGATTTCTATTTCTTAAATACGAGGACTCAAATAGACACCGGGTATTTTATTTGAAATTAAGCATCAACCAAGTGTAAAATGCTTTTTGTTACATGCAGAAATAAAATTCTGTGTTCTCTGCAGCAGTTTGATGATTTCATAAATGCAACATAGTATAGTTTTTTGTACATAGCATACAGACTATATATAAAATATATATAAAACCGAGATATAACCGAAATATATATATATATATATATATATACACACACACACACACACACACACACACACACGTATATATGATGTCATAATGGGTTGTGGCTCCGGGTGCTTTCTTTTTATTGGGAGGTGGTCCCAAATGGCTCTTTGAGTAGAAAAGGTTGCCGACCCCTGGAATAGGTCATGATATTTGGTCCTGAACCTCTCAGGGATAGATTAGATCATATTATCACTCTAGATCAGGGGTGGGCAAACATTTTGATTCGTGGGCCACAATGGGTTCTAACATTTGACAAAGGGGCCGGACCAGGAGCAGATGGATGGATGGAGTGCTTTGGTGACCTCACCTCATTGGAGAAAAAATACACATCTTGGGATATGGAGAAAACATGTGCTTTAATTTCAAATGAAAATGAAGAGAAGCATTACAACAACATATCTGACTTTGGAATGAGTCTTAAAACAATTAAAATCAAATGAATAAAATGTGCCTTTTTTAAAAAAAAAAAAAAACATTTCTATTTTAAAGCACTGAAAGTTCTGTTATCCTACCATGGTGCCAAAAGTCAACAATGAACAGTGCAAGGAGGAAACAGTGGCAGCAAGTAAGTCTGTGAAGCGGCATTATCTGCTTGCACATCAGCGAGACACTTTCCATTTTAATGGGAACAGTGTTGTTGGTCTCCTTTTTTAGCCAGCACATCAAAGTCCGGAGTTAGTTTTGTTGTGGCGATTCTCAGAATGGATCTCAGGTGTTGGTCTGTTAACCTGGATCTGTGGCTGGCTTTGTTGATGTTCATGATGCTGAAGGTCTGTTTACACACATAGGTCGAGCCGAACAATGCCAGGATCTTCTGCGCTGTCTGCCGGAGCCTTGGAAACGCTGCTTTGCTGAGTGACGCATAGAAGTCATTTAGTTTCAGACATTTGAACTTCCCTTTTAAGACTGGGTCGGACTGAAGGTCGATCAGTTCGAGCTGCAGCTCCTCTGGGGCTGTTTCGGGGTCTTGTGACAGAGGATAGGCCACCAACTGAAGTGACTTGTCAATTTTGTCGAAATCCGAGAACCGACGGCAGAATTCTCCGTGCAGTGCATCCAGTGACTCACTGTATTTCTTCACTTTTGCTCCGGCCTCTTTCAGCGTGGCTAGTGTAGGAAAATGAGTGAATGACTTGTTCAAAATTTGCCTGGAGAATATAGCCAGCTTGGATTTGAAGGCTTTCACGTTTGCGTACATGTCGTGCACAAACTGATCCTTCCCCTGTAGTTTCGTGTTGAGCTCATTTAAGTGTGAAAATATGTCCGTAGCGAACGCAAAGTCACAAATCCATCTCTTGTTGCTCAGCTCAGGAAATTCATCAGCCTTCCCCAGTCGCTCCAAAAACAAGCCAATCTCCTCTTTGAGCTCCCACACGCGTTGAAACACTTTGCCCAAACTCAACCAGCGAACACGGGAGTGATAAAGCAGGTCCTGGTGATCCGCATCAGTTTCCTCCAGGAACGCAATAAACTGACGGTGTTGAAGTCCCCTTGCCCGTATGAAGTTGACGAGTTTCATGACAGGATTCACAACATGGTTCAGCTGTAATACCGATTTACATAGAGATTGCTGGTGGATGATGCAGTGGAGGAAAATGACATCCTGGTCAGGGTTTTCATCTTTCACTTTATTCTGGATTCTCCTCAGCAGGCCAACATTTTTCCCTGTTAAATTTGGAGATCCATCTGTGGTGACGTTGACAAGCTTACTCCAAGGAAGCTTCGCATTTTCGATGACAGCAGACACCTGGTCAAACAAGTCCTCTCCCCGTGTTTGTCCTTTCAGAAACTCCATTGTTAAAAACTCATCCGTTATTTCAAAAGTGTCGTTGATACCTCGGATAAAAATGAGAAGCTGAGCAGTGTCTTTGACATCGTTGCTTTCATCCAGTGCTAAAGAATACAACGTGAATGACTCCGTCTTTTTATTTAAGCTGCTGGTGATATCTTCATCTATTAGTTCCACGCGGCGAGTCACTGTCCGCCGTGATAAGCTGATTTTCTCAAATTTGTCTTTGCTCTCCGGGCACAAAATACCTGCTGTCTCCACCATGCATTCTTTTAAAAACTCGCCCTCAGACAGAGCTTTGCTGGCCTTCGCTAGTCTGAATGAAAGCATAAAACTGGCCTTGGTACTTGACTCTTGAATGGCAGTTTGACGGTGAAAAAAACTTTGTTGAGCCTTTAAATTAGCTGCCAACTTCTGAGCAGCAGCTTCCCGTTCTTTTGTTGACAGCTTGCTAGCATAGTTAGCATGCTTTGTGGCAAAGTGTCGGCTAATATTATACTCTTTAAAAACCGCCACAGTTTCTTGGCATATGAGGCAAACAGCAGATGATCGGTGTTCAGTGAAAAAATATTTAGTTGTCCACTCCTTATTGAACACTCGACATTCTGTGTCCACTTTCCGTTTCTTAGGTCCGCTCATCTTTATAGAAGGGCTGATGGGTCAGAGGATAAAGTGCAAACGTGAAGTAGAAAACAGTGTTTATGTAATGTATCGATTGTTTGTATAAAGTTTTATACAGCGATCGTAATGACAGACTACCGTAAAATGCACTGAGAGGTTGAAATACGGGGAGAGGGAGTGACGTAAGTTCACACATGCGCAGTACAAATCGTGTTTCCGGGTACAGATCGAGTAGTGTACAGTGCGCCATCTAGTGGGAAAACACCAGAATTGCAGTGAAAATATAACATTAACAAGGTTTATTCATTTAATTTTTCAAGTTTGGCGGGCCGGTTTAAAACGTTTAATGGGCCGCGTGTGGCCCCCGGGCTGTAGTTTGCCCATGCCTGCTCTAGATGGTATCTCCTTAGCCTCTAGTCTCTCTGTGAGGAATCTTGGAGTAACTTTTGACCAAACGCTGTCCTTTACCTCATACATTGTATATAGTCTCTAGAAGTTCCTTTTGTCACCTGAGAAACATTGCAAAGATCAGGAAACTACTGACGCGGCATGATGCTGAAAAGTTAGTCCATGCATTTGTTACTTCCAGGTTGGAATATTGCAGTGGTGGGCCGTCAGGGCCTGCAAGGCCTTCTCTGCTGGCCTAAAAATATCTGAATCACAGACTGATGTTAATTATATTTTGTCCATGAATACGTATAAAATATTTCCAAATGGTCTGTCCGCTTCCTTTCATTGCTAGCCCCCTGGTTGCGCTGCTTCCAGACGTGTATTTTCATATTTAAGCATTTAACCAATCACATTTCAGCCACTATTTGTTGCCAGGGTCAGAGAAATCTGCCTGGAGGCCTTCACAATCAGTTCTGCGGCCCCTGTAGCATAAAAGAAATGTCGATCAAACTGTTGCTTCAACCAATCAGATTTTGAGTTGGCGACACCAAGGCCCTCTAGCAGGCGTACGGAAACGTCAGTGTATTCACACGCTTTGATTGGATAGTCAGAGAGTGTACTAGCCAGAGCTAGCAAACTGCATCTGTAGCGAGCTGCACAAGCAAAGATATTGTTGTGTTGATTTAATAGCTGTTTTGTCAACCCACAATGGCTGAAGTAGGAGAAGAAATGGATTTGGTTGCAGATTTACTGTTAAAGTCATTTTCAAGACGGATTTTTCTACGAGGCTACTGAACACACCGCGGGCGCTCTGAGCGCACAAAGAGGTCAAGTGCAAGATCCTCGCGCGCTCTACCGCCAACTCCACGGCAGGATTCTGGACAATATTATTTGCAAGACACAGACCAGATTTCAAGATCACGAAAAAATGATCTTTGTCACCCTGCTCGACCCCCAGAAGTTTCGGGAATACCAGAAAAATTTCCCGCATGCAGCCTTTTCCAGCTTAGCACAGAGCCACAGAACACTTTTCTGCCTCAGCTAAGAACAGAACTGACTGTAATATATGCCATGGATGATTTTGCAGGAAAATCTCCCACTGATCTCCTTGACTTCCTTCAGCAGAAAAATCTGAATGAGAGCATGAGGCAGCTATACACATTTGTGTGTTTGGTGGTGACCATTCCCGTGTCTACTGCTTCTGTTGAATGGACATTCTCAGCCCTAAAGCGAATTAAAACTTATGCCCATTTCCCCAGTTCCTCCTGTCCCTCTGCCCCAGTAATTTTCCACTCTCCCTGCCCCTGCGCCACTCTACCTGCCAGCCACTCCCACCCCGTCAGCTCAACTCCACTCACCTGCAAGCACAGCTGCAGCTTATTCCCAATCAGCCCTGCTTATAAGCCTCCCCTGCACTCTCAGTCTTTGCCAGATTGTTCTTCTGCTTTGATGCGAGACTTTCCAGCGTTATTTCCCTGCCGGATTCCCCGTTATCGACCCTGCCTGTCTTCGTTCTGCCTGCCTCGCCTGTTCCCCAGACAACCTACCTGCTTTCTGCCCCTGACTATGACTTCTGCCTCAGCGTTTCTGGTTCCTGTCTGCTCGCCTGGTTTTGACTTCTCCGCCTGGCCCCAACTTTGCTGCTGCTCGTCCCCAGTCTGCGCCGCTACATCGTCATCTCCTGTAAGACCCTTTCTGTCACTCCTGCCCACTGTCAGCGGAACTGCACGGTTCCGAGGATTTATGTCCTTCCCCCTTGGTTCCGCATTCCGGCTCTGCTCGACCCACTCCCCGAGCCTGCAACCCATAGACTTTGTGCGGGCCCTGAGCCTGAAGAACGGACTATTTCCTGTGTTTCCTTGTCTGCCGGAGTTCCTGTTTGCCCGTGTGCTAATAAGTCATTACTACAGTGTCTGTGAAGATTCACAATCATCCAGGTCATTGTATCCAAGGTAGTTTTCTATGTCAACTGGACTGGGTTTCTTCTCGAAGACGTTTTGCCTTCTATCCAGAAGGCTTCTTCAGTTCTGAAATCGCTGGGGAGAGCGATTGGCTGTCCTCGAAGGAGTGCCCACTCTCCTTTTAAGTGTAGGTGGACTGCTGAATCCTGACCCGAAGAGGTGGCGCGTCTGTGTTGTGCCATTCTTCTGTGGAGAGGTTGTTTGGTTTCCCCAATGTACAGTTCCTTGCATTTCTCCTGGCACTGTATAGCATAAACAGCATTACTTCGTTTGGGTCTTGGTGTCTTGTCCTGTGAGAAAAGAGGATGGATTTTGTGTACAAATAATCAGGATTTTTGGTGAGCAAAATGTTGCTATATTCCTAAATAATATTGCAATTTAATCAGGTTATTTTTTTTTGTGTCGCAGCTGTACCTGCAGTAGAAGTTTTATTGCCATAAAATAGTGAGGGTTGGGCTGATTCAGACGGAGCACTACTGAAGGCCTAGGTGTGAAATGCACGGCCTGCCATTGGAGTATTTTAATTCTTATCAGGGTGTTCAAACAACTCCTTAAGAAGCCTTCAGGTGATCCAAAATGCTGCAGCCAGAGTTCAGACAGGTATTGACAAGAGATCACATAACTCCTGTAATGGCGTCTCTTCATTGGCTGCCCATTAAATTTAGAATAATTTTTAAAATTATTTTTCTGACCTACAAGGTCCTCAGAGGCTTAGCTCCATCCTACCTGGAGGAGCTAGTGACACCTTATGATCACAATAGACCGCTCAGCTCTCAGAATGCTGGTCTACTTGTGGTCCCTAGAGTCTCTAGGGGTAGAATGGGGGCCTAGCATTTAGCTACTAGGTCCCCCTGCTGTGGAACCAGCTCCCAGTCCAGGTACGGGAGGTTGACTCCACCGCCACTTAAGTTTAGACTTAAGCTTGTATCTGACCCGCTCTGTGCAGGCCTTTACGTCTGTAAGGCCGCAATGTGTTTAGCAGCCAGCCTAAGTACCATATTAGGACATGCTCCACATGTGTGTCCTGTGTCTTCTTCCTTTATGTAAGAGAAGCTGCTAAGAAATGACACTGGAGCCTGTGGGCTCCTGGTTGTTCTCCATATGAGGATGTGTAGCATGAAGCATCTTCACTATTCCCTTTTTTGGTAATAACTGAACACTATACCATTGGGTTGGCCATACTGTATATCGTGAGGTCATCAGAAAAGAATGTGTTTACTTGACTGTATAAGAAGGAGGTGTCGATGTAGACACCTCGCAGTTCTTCACCAACGGGACCGCGAAACCTCCCTCAGACAAGCAATAAACATCTTTGATAACCAAGTCGGTGTCTGCGAAGATTCCTTCCTCATCAACACATCTCGGCTACCACCAGGAGAAAATTCACAACACTTTTTCAAAGAGGTTGGTTTTATCACTAATTCTGTAGTTCCTGTTGCTATCCTAGACAGACAAATTATCATACTTAGGGGACTGTCTAATTATTAGGTTAACATCTTAGTTATGCTGCTATAGGCCGGGGTCCAGAAACATGATCACCTGACAGGCGTCTGTCACCCCACTGGGTCATGGTTTCCTCTCCTCTCCTGTTTATATTATTTCTTGTGTAGTCCCCCCCCCCCCCCCCCCCTTCTGTATTCATCTGCAAGTATCGCTGCCTTCATTGTTGTATGCTGACCTCAGACCCGGCTGACCCACTCAACTCTACCGGCAGCTTATTTTAATTAATCCAATTTCTATGTTCTCTACCTGTGCTCCCCCTTCTCCTCTCTCTCTCTACCCAGCCGGCCATCAGCAGGAGGGTCCCCCTAGGCCAGGGGTGGGGAACCCCCGGCCTCCGGGCCATATACGGCCTACGAGACCATTTCTACCAGCCCGCAACGCAATAAGATTTTTATATTTTATATGTGCACTTATACAGTGGGACCGTTCGCTAAACTCCGCGAGCTGTGAGTAGCAGCGGTAGCGTATTTTTGCCTTTCATATCCTGAAATTTCTTTCGTAACGAGGAAATATTTTCCCGTTTTCTGAGTTAAAACGGATGGTTATGTCCGAGTCAAGGTCAGTGAACACAGCATGTGATGTACATAGTGGGCTGGACTGATTGACACGGACGAAAAATGCATAGCGAAACACGCTAAACTCGACGAGTTGAAAGGACAGATGAGTTTGGATAAAATTAACGCTCTTCGTCGGCGGTTGGAGGCTCAACAAGCAGCTTTCACACGACCATGTACCGACAGAGAGAATATTACGTGTGCAAGGTTTGTGGTGAGTGAATTAATAGCCACGAAGCTGAAACCTCACGCCGAAGGACAGTTTGTGAAGGAGTGCCTTGTAGCTGAGGCGCTCGCGCCGGACAAAGCAAAATGTTTCAAAGCGTGAAATTTTTTTCGTGAATAACTATTGAACTAAGACATATTGTTATGATTCCAGTGGCTAACGCTATGTTTTTATGGTCAAGGAATCTAAATATGTAGTCAAAGTATATGTGGGACTAATATTTATGGTGGAAATCACAATATGCCAGGAATTGTTGCGCTTGGCGGAGGTCTGCGCTCTCCGAGTGCTTTCTAGTTATTATTATTGTCTTTATCTTTCTTCATTTATTTTCTTGATTATCTTGTTGTATTGCAGTTTTTGTGAGTAGAGGCCTCGAACAGGCCCTTACAGGTCTCTTGTCTCAACTCTGCACTTTTTTTTAAATTTTGTATGATCATGAAAACATATTTTACTTGTTTGTCATTTTATTCTATTTTTTTGGTGATTTTATATGAATGTGTGCTAAATAAATAATTCAAACTCAAATGCAGCAATCATGAGACTTAGTAACACAGTGGTTATAGACTTTTTTTTGTCTTTCAATTGCATCCCTAGGTATGTGTTCATAATAGTATGGCCCTCGGAGGACTTTATAAAAATTTAAATGGCCCTCGATATGAAAAAGGTTCCCCACCCCTGCCCTAGGCTGTTATAGGCCAAGGCTGCCGGGGTCCGGAAACATGATCACCTGACAGGCCTCTGTCACCCCACTGGGTCATGGTTTCCTCTCCTCTCCTTTCCTCCTCCTCATCAAGCAGACTAGTTATGATGATTCCTGTGTAGTTTTTCTGCTTCTCCCCCCCCGCTCCCCTCTCTTTATTTACAGGTATCGCCGCCTTCGGAGCTGCATGATGACCTCTGGCCCCGCTGACCCGCTATATTGTATTTTTGTGTGTGTTTCTGTGCTCTGTGCCTCTCCTTCTCCCTCTCCTTCTCCTCTCCTCTCTACCGGCAGCTTATTTTAATTAATCTAATTTCTATGTTCTCTACCTATTCTCTCCTCTACCTGTGCTCCCCCTTCTCCTCTCTCTTTACCCAGCCGGCCATCAGCAGGGGGGTCCCCCTACATGAGCCTGGTCCTGCTCAAGGTTTCTTCCTGTTAAAGGGGAGTTTTTCCTTGCCACTGTTGCTTGTCTGGGGTTAGGCCCTGGGATTCTGGAAAGCGCCTTGAAACAGTTTTGATTGTATAAGACGCTATATAAATAAAGATTGATTTGATTTTTGGAGTTGTTTCAGGCATGCCTGGTCCTGCTCGTGCACTGCGCCAACCTATCACTTATACCTAATTCTGTAAGAGACAACCCGAGAAGTGAGTCTGATCACTGAGGTCGTGAACTGTTTAGGGCATAGCTGTGGTAATCTGAGTCATCCGGACACAAGGTGCTGTAGCAGTCCATGTTTGGCTTTGATGCAGTAGTTACCATAGTGGCTATATGTACAACAAGATGCGCTCATGCATGTTCATGGAGATATTTTCGACAGTCTGGACATTTGCAGTGTAATGAGGATCTTCATCAGCACCAACCCAGAGAGGAAGACCACATACGGAGTTGTGTGTGTGCGTCACTTTTCTTTTTCGTATGCTGCCAACATCCAGCACCTCTTTTACAGTGTGCAGTGTCACAATTACATCACAGCTCCGACAAACAGTTTGCTGTTTCCAAGGTGATCAGCACCATGTATCAGTCCATGTTGACTGTGATACATTGTTTTTTTTCTGGTGATTCCATTAAATAAGCAAATGCGACACATAAATGCACAGGAGTGAGCTCATACTTGAATACTGTTGAGTAAGTTAATATTTGTGCAGCCTCTGAAATAAAAAAAAATATTTTGGTTTTGGTTGATAACTCATCTTATATCTCATGCTAAACTTTAACTTTGGTTTCTATATTTCTCTTTCTTTCTAATAATGATGCTACACGAAGGCTAAATATGCTTCATTCATCATTGCGTATTTCCAGGGTGGCTTCATGAATGTGTCAAGGCCCCCACGGTGCCATGGTGGAGTTTTTATTTCAGCTCCCCCTTCCGCTGCACTGTGGAAGGATGACATGAAGATGTTGGGAGCTAATGTAACGTAACATTTTTGTAAGGGTTTCTTAGACTATGGTACTTATGTAAAAAACAAAAGTACTTTATAAAACCAGAGGCATTCCACTGGCTCTACTGTTCCATGCCTGTTGTTGTCCACATAAAGCTTGTTGTTTAAGTGTATGTGTTTACTTTGCTTAGATGTGGTGTTTTCTTTGGTCCCAGCTGAGGAACAGGAGGGCAATGGCTCCTGACTACTCTTCCCTTCTTACCAGCTGTAGTAAGCTGTGATTGAGCTTCTTTTCAGTCTCATGCCAAGTAAATGGTGACCTGCAGGTCAATAACAGTCAGACTCAAAAACAGAACCTTCAGTCACACAAACCTCATTTTGCTTTCACTCTGGCCAGATCACTATGGCAACTGCTGCTGAACACCAATGGCAAGAAAAACAATCTTTTTGACTAAATCTGCAGTTTCATTTGTTTTCTCATTCAATCATTGCAAACATGTAGGTTTCTGATTAAGGAAGCATGTTCCTCAGCTGTGTCCCACACTGCTGTCCCCATCTGGGTCAGCCGGAGGTGGAAGGACTGATCGGGCAGTGTGGCCTTCTGGAACATTTGAGCAGGTTGGGTAAACTTGGGCCACCAAGATGGCCACACATTCATTTCAATGAGAATTGCTCATCCAGCACCCTAACTGTGAAAGAGGTTACGGTGACTTCCGTGTGACTTCCTGGTTCTACAGCTAACTGACGATGTGCAGTAGTGTCAATCCAGAATGGATGCGTGTCCACGAGAGAACACTATATGAGCATAGATGCAATTGCTGTATGAAAAGTAAAAATCGCTGATATATTTGTGTTGGATGTTTCTAATTTAATTTATTTAATATATAATTTAATTTTCATTTCTGATGTTACAGGGACAATGAGTCATATTTCAATGGGAACATTTATGATAAGGCAAAAGAATTTTGAGATTTTCTTTTATTGTCCATGACTTTAGGTTTGTCTCATTTCCTCAAATCTAAACACTGAGGACAGCTAAATGATATGTGCTGGATGGGCACTGAGCCATGGCTTGAGCTCATGTTTGAGGACTCAACGATTATAAGCCTTTCAATATTCCATTCTCCGAAACTGGCATCATCGAATTTAGAGATGAGGTTTGAAACCACAAATATAACACAAATATTTTGACCTCTAATCATTTCTTCTATTTCACCACCTTATACTAAAGGGACAGCACTAGACTGGTTTAGATCTTATTTGTCAAATAGATAGCAGTTTGCTCTTGTCCACTGCGTTCCCTCCTGTCACTTCCTGTCTTCTCAATAGAGTTTGTTGGTGCACTGTGCACGGTGTGTGTTGGATTCACTTTATTTAAAATTGAATATTCAGGAAATTCTAGTTACTTGACAACAAGAAGAAATAATTCATATTAAACAAATACAGGACTCCACCGATTCGACCGAGCATTAGCATTAGCATCACCTCACCGTCTGTTTCACCCAGTGTTTGTTCAGTGTGTGAAATGTTTATTTACTCTTCTGCCTCCTTTAGCGAAGGGAATAGGTGCAGGTAGTTTACTAATGGCTCTGGAGGCGAGACTTGGCGAGCTTGAGACACGGTTCCGCAGCTTGGAGTTGTCTGGAGTTGCATCAGGTAGCCAGGAGAAGGTAGCTGCTGTGGACCTGCCTAGCGTAGATACAGCTAGCTGTCCTCCGGCAGTAGCCGGCTAGCCAGGGTGGCTGGGTGAAGGTTCGCAGGAAGCGTAGCCCAAACCAAAGGCCCACAGTGCACCACCAACCGCTTCCCGTGGCTAACCGTTTTTCCCCACTCGGTGACACACCCACTGAGAAACCGACTCTGGTAATTGGCAACTCTTTTTTGTGCCACGTGAAGCCGACTCCAGCGACCATAGTTAGGTGTATTCTGGGGGCCAGAGCGGGCGACAAAGAAGCCAATCTAAAGCTGCTAGTGAGAAGTAAACATAAATTCAGTAAAGTTATTATTCACGTTGGAGCAAACAACACCCGGCGTCGTCAGTCGGAGGTCACCAAAATTAACATAGAGTCGGTGTGCAATTACGAAAAAAGATGTCGGACTCTGTAGCATTCTCTGGTCCCCTCCCCAATCTGGCCAGTGATGAAATGTTTAGTCGCATGTCATCGTTTTGCCGCTGGCTGTCACAGTGGTACTCCGAAATCCAGGTGTACTTTGTAGACAATTGGAACAGTTTTTGGGGAAAACCTGCTCTAGACTAGAAAGGAAGTAGCATTCTTGTAAAATAGATAGCTATCATGTAGCCTGGAAAGACTGTCTATTAGTTTACAAAAAGGCCCTTTGTAAGGCTAGAGCAGCTTATTTTTCTTCTTTAATTGAGGAAGATAAGAACAACCCCAGGTTTCTTTTCAGCACTGTGGCCAAATTAACCAAGAGTCACAGTGTAGATGCACGTATCCCTTCTTCCCTTAGTGGTGAAGACTTCATGAGCTTCTTCACTGATAAAGTTCTAGCTATTAGAGAAAAAGCTAGCCAGGCCATCCCAACAACTGGACCATCACCAGATGCGCTGACTGTAGGAACATACAGGGTCTCCAACAAGCTCAACCAGAGGAAGGCTGCCGGACCGGACGGCATCAGCCCACGAGTGCTGAGGAACTGCTCCAGGCAGCTGTGTGGAATACTGCAGCACCTGTTCAACCAGAGCCTTCATCTTCAGAGGATCCCAGTGCTTTGGAAGACATCCTGCCTGGTCCCGGTGCCAAAGACGACCCATCCTGTGGCACCAAGTGACTACAGGCCAATAGCACTGACCTCCCACATTATGAAGGTCATGGAGCGGCTGGTGCTGTCACACCTCAGACCTCTGGTGAGCCCCTTTCATGACCCTCTGCAGTTTGCCTATCAGCCCAAGGTGGGGGTTGATGACGCAGTGATATACCTGCTGCAGAGGGCTTACTCCTCCTTGGACAGACTAAACACCACAGTGCGGGTCATGTTCTTCGACTTCTCTTCTGCCTTCAACACCATCCAGCCAAGACTGCTGAGGGCGAAGTTGGAGAAGATGCAGATGGAAGCTCCCCTTGTTTCTTGGATCAAGGACTACAGGTCCCTAACCCTAACCCTTACAGGTCGGCCACAGTTTGTGAGACTGCGGAGCTGTGTGTCCGACCCCCTGATGAGCAACACAGGAGCTCCACAAGGAACTGTGCTCTCCCCATTCCTGTTCACCTACACAGCCGACTTCCAGTACCACTCTGAGACATGTCATCTCCAGAAGTACTCGGATGACACAGTCATAGTCGGGTGTGTGGAGAATGGACAGGAGGATGAATACAGGGACCTTGTGGAGAGTTTTGTCAGGTGGAGCAGGGAGAACCTTCTGCAGCTCAACGTGACCAAGACGAAGGAGATGGTGTTGGACTTCAGAAAAAGCAAGTCCCCACCCTCCCCAGTCTGCATTAGTGGGAAAGATGTGGAAATAGTCCCATCTTACAGGTTCCTGGGTGTCCAGCTGGACAATAAACTGGAGTGGTCCACAAACACCGATGCTGTTTACAAGAAGGCCATGAGCAGACTCTATTTCCTCAGGAGACTCAGGTCCTTCAGTGTTTGCAGCAGGATGCTCCACATGTTCTACGAGTCTGTCATGGCTAGCACCATCTTCTTTGCCGCAGTGTGCTGGGGTGCAGGCATTAAAGCTAAGGATGCCAACAGACTCAACAAACTCATCAAAAAGGCAGGGTCTGTTGTTGGCTGTAGACTTGATAACGTGGACGAGGTGGTGAGGGACAGGATGGTGTTGAAACTGCGGACAATCATGGACAGTCCCTCCCACCCCCTCCATAACACAGTGGACAAACTGAGGAGCAGCTTCAGCAACAGACTCCTGCAGCCTTGCTGCTCTAAGGAACGGTACAGGAAGTCATTCCTGCCGTCCGCTATCAGACTCTATAACTCATCCAAACCCAGCCAATAACAACAACTGTGTAATGTTCATGTTGTAATTTTATTTCTAATTTATTCTATATTTATGTATATATGCTTATAATGCTTAATATATATATATATATAATGTTTATAATATATGCTGTATATATGCTTATAACATTCTAATCTTATCTGTATTTATTTTTTCTGTCTCTTTACTCTTCATACGCTGCTACTATAATTCAATTTCCCCATGGGGATGAATAAAGTTCATCTTAATCTTAATCTTAATCTTAATATGATTCTGAGAGGAAACCTAGAAGAAGGCCTCCTCCTATGCTCTGCCACCTATGAAATACTTACTATGAAATAAAGCTGAAGAAGATTAAAAGATGAAAACAACTTGGTTTTCCAGCATGTACTTGGTCTCCCAAGGGGCCTTATGCTGGTGGGACACCTTGAATTGATGTGTGTATACAATACAATGAACTCATTTATTTTCGAAAGCTAGTTATATCAACTGTTATATCAACTATATAAGTTATATCAACTGTTTGGTCCCAATGGATAAAGGATTTTAAAATATATATTTTTTTAAATATAGCATTACATATGGCAATATGGCATTACACTAAATATAACATAAAATTGTGTTTTTTTAAGTATTCAAAAATCTAATTTCCTGTTTCTTTTGTTTATAAATGGCAATTATTTATTTCATCATTAATTAATTTATCCATCTTGTTCTTATGATTAGAGTGCCGGTTGGCGGAGGGCCCATTTTGTGCAGTAACAATGACTGAAATTTGTGAGATATTGAAGTCGGGCTCCAGAGCAGAGACTTTTCAGTGTGACACACATGAATATTATGTTTCAGATAAATGTAGTGCATGCACCTACGAACAATACCAGCAGCAGTAGCTATGGCCAACTACTGAGCAACATGCGCTGCTAACTGTGCTAGGTTTATCAATACTCTGTATGTTATATATGCATGTTGTGAAACCACTGTTCTGATAAATACTCCCAGCCATGAGGTGGAAAAAGACAGGATCTGTCCTCCTCCCTCTTGCCAGCCCCAAAGCCAGAGCAATGGATAAAGAAGGGAATCTGTATTCTCCTCCATCAAGCCACTGTTCACAGTCGGCATGCTTGTCGGCCTGATTGTCAGTAAAGGATCTCCAACGGGCCAGCAGGGAGCATGGACTTCAGCCAATTTCCTCTTGAGCAGTCTGGTAGACTTTATCCTTGTTCCCATAAGGTGCAACGATGACTCCCTGGCCCTCAGCAGGAGGCCCAACTTAGTGCCGCCAGCCTCCTAAAGACTCATTCTAAGGGTGGAAAACTGCAACATTTGATGGCTGAGGAAGCTAAAAAAACAGTGGCTCCTCGAACAGTGAGAGACCTGGGAGCAAGCTGGGTACACAGTCATACAGCATCTTCGGCCAAGTTCAATTGGAAGGATACCATCTATGCTGCAATGTCCACTAGCCCCTTACTTCCCTCCTCCACAGACAAATAGAGAACTCTGACCCAGTGCCGGCTAGTCCAGAAGAAATACACTATGGTCATTTGAACCTCTTCTATCCAGCCTCTTGTTGATGTCTCAGCAACGAATCTTTGTGTTAAGGCAACCAAGTTATTGGCAACCGGAACTTTCCCCCCATATAACAGCTGGGCAGCAGCCATTTCTACTAAAGCAGCCTGGCACATACTTTCTCCTTCACTCCCTCCCAGTTTTTCCTCTCATAACCCTTTGTGCCCAGAAAAAAACTGCAACACCTTCACCCTCTCGCGCCCCCCGGCACACTCTCATGTCATGGGCAGAAGAAGCTTTTTCATACAATAACAACATTTCCTGCAAACACTGAATGTCTTTTTTGTTGGTGATGAAAATGTTAAAATCATCTGCATAGGCAGAGACAACTAGAGGGCGGCCAAGGTTGTAAGACTGTGGAAAAGTAACCCGTCTAGCCGGCCTAGCAGTCTGCACCTCAGGGGCTCAATAGCTAGAGCAGGGGTCACCAACACAGTGCCCGCAATGACCACATGAGTCGCCCGCAAGCCTGTTCTAAAAATAGCAAAACTTGCAAGTGAGGTCTAAGAACATTTTTTCTACCGCTATTTTTTTTAAATCACACCTGCATTTACATAGATTGTAAAATGGCATTGTCTTAATAATAAATAAAAATACAAATAAAGTGAAGGTGAACTCTGACCTAGTTCAAAGGTCAGTATTGTGCGCATGAAAGAACCTTTGCGCTTGTGGAGAATAAAATAGCGGGCAGTGAAGATGGTGAGTGGAGTGCAATTTGCCAAAAACATGGCAAAAAGAAGACAGTAAATTTATCATTTTCAAAGTGAATGGGAGGAAGAGTAATTTTTTACTACTGTGAAAGGAAGGTGTGGATGTTGCATTTGTGGGGCGATTGTGATGACGGCAAAGCAGCACAACGTGGCGCGACACTTCACTACGCGTCATGAAAGCTACAATGCTAACTACCCACCGGAAAGCATTCTACAGTCAGAGAAGGCCCATGAGCTAAAAAGTGTGTTTATAAAATGTAACAGATTTTGAGCAGAATTGCAGTAGATTTGTTCACTTAAGATTTATTCAATATGATTTTTTTTTTTTTTAAATGTTGCATAACTTTTTAAAACATGGTTCAACATAGTTTAAGAATTGTTAAAATGGTTTATTTTCTTATGGTTGAAAGAGTCTGGTGAAAACTCGACATTTTTTTTCTGATCAAATATAGAAGTGATCATCTGAACAATTGCTGAGATTAATAATAATAAAGTGTTGAATATTGATCTTTTCTGTTACCCACTTAAGTTATTGACACACACACACACACCACACACACACACACACACACACACACACACACACACACAAAATTTGTTATTTTAAAGGAGTGTGTCAAGCGGTAGCCCTTCACACGACTCAGTACCCATGACGTAGCTCTTGGTTTCAAAAAGGTTGGTGACCCCTGAGCTAGAGTATAGAGCTGACCTGAAATAGGACACCCCTTCCATATTCCCCGCTGTACAAGGATGGGCCGGCTCAGCCCCTCCCCTGTTTTTAATAAAAACACTGCGCACTCTGGTACAACAATGTGACCTGCAGCAGTTGACTCTGGAACACCTTCCGTCGTTCTGCTGCTCTCTGCAAACCTCCTCCGTTTATTCACATCAGCTTGTTATCACTTTGTGGTATCCCTAGATGCTCTTAAGGTTTCAAATAAGCAGCCACACAATAAATCTGGTATTCTGGAGTGGATTAAGTGTATTAACATAAAGAAAAGTGAAAACACTCTTCATCTGCTTAGGTGCTAAACATACAAATGCATTTAAGTGATAATAATAGAATAATTATTCTCACATTTTCCTCCTGTTTATCAGTGAATTAATCTAGATTCTCATAATCCATAATATATCTTTTCACTTTTATGAACTTTAAATGTATTACTTCATTTTCCTAGACAATACATTTTTCACACCCAGAGTTCAATGTGGGTACAACTTAAGACATTTCAAACAGCTCTTTGACATTATGCAATGCATTAGTCCAATCTTTTTGTGGATCCACTTCTTTTCCTTCATCCAGTAGAGGTTGTTCTTCCATGTGCAGCAAAGCACTAGTAACAGCTGAACCCACAAGCCGATCAATGCAACCCCGAACAAGAGGTACTACACAACAAGTTAATATGGCTAATAGAATCAGTACTATGCCTATTACTTGTTATGGACAGTCAAGGAGGCCTGGACCCAGATGCAGAGTAGAAGAAACGGCTCTTTGTTGATAACAAAAGGTGCAAGATGAAGCAGATAACGGAACGAAGGAATCAATCAAAGTAACAAAGGAAACAACTCTAGCAAAGTGACAACAGAAAATCTACGAACTAAAAATCACCATGACGGGAAAAAAACGTCGAGAAAAATACAAACGAACAGCAGTGATGAGGCACTGGAACAAACTCACACGCTGCGGGGGCTGTGTGAAGATTTGCTGCACATACACACGGTGCACACAGCAACAAAGGTCCGGACGTCCGCCGCCATGGACGGCCACCAGAAGCGCTGTCGACTGAGGGCTAAAGTGCGATGGACTCCTGGGTGGCAGGCTATTCGGGAGGTGTGTCCCCATGAGAGTACTGATGACCGGGTGGACCAACTGTCCCTGGAGCGCTTCACGAACCTCTGCCTCAACTGGCCAGTGGACCTCGCCCAGCACACACTCCGGGTCCAAGACGATCTCCCTGGAGGGCTCTCTCTCCTCCGAGGAAAACTGGCGGGAGAGTGCATCAGGCTTTGTGTTCCGCGAGCCGGGGCGATACGTGATCGTGAAGCGGAACCTGCCAGCGGGCCTGTTGTGAGTTCAGGCGGCAAGCGGTGCGCAGGTAGGTGAGATTTTTGTGGTCTGTTCACACAATGAAAGGCTGTGTCCCTCCCTCCAGCCAGTGCCTCCACTCCTGCAGAGCCAGGAACACCGCCAGGAGTTCCCGGTTACCTACATCATAGTTGGCTTCTGCTGGGGAGAGACGGCGTGAGAAAAAGGCGCAGGGGTGAAGCTTGTTATCGGTGGCATGGTGCTGAGAGAGGACGGCCCCTACCCCGGAGTCTGAGGCATCAACTTCAACCACGAACTGTCGCTCCGGATCTGGGTGCGTAAGGACAGGGGCATTAATAAACATGTTTTTTAGTTTTTCGAAGGCCTGCTGTTCAACTGGAGACCAGACGAAAGTGAGCTTGGGAGATGTGAGACGCGTGAGTGGCGCTGCCAGGCGGTTGTAGTTTCGTATGAAATGTCGATAGAAATTGGCAAAGCCTAAGAAACGCTGAAGCTGCTTACAAGTAGTGGGCACGGGCCAGTCCTTGACTGCTGCCACCTTGGAAGGATCTGCGCGAAGCTGTCCCTTCTCAATCACAAAGTCTAGGAAACTTACAGAGGATACATGGAATTCACACTTTTCCACTTTGGCGTACAGCTTATTTTCCAATAGTCTTTTCAACACTTCCGCACGTGCCCGACATGCTCCTCCAACGACCTGGAAAAGATCAGTACGTCATCCAGGTAAACAAACACTGACTTATTCAGCAGATCCCGCAGCACGTCGTTGACTAGACATTGAAATACGGCAGGAGCATTAGTTAGTCCAAAGGGCATCACCAAGTATTCGAAGTGGCCTAGCGGGGTGTTGAAAGCCGTTTTCCACTCATCCTCCTCCCTGATTCTGATGAGGCGATAAGCGTTTCTCAAATCTAATTCTGTAAACACCGTAGCTGTGTGTAGGGGGCTGAAAGCTGAGTCAATCAGAGGGAGGGGGTACTTGTTCTTCATGGTGATGTCATTTAGTCCGGTGTAGTCAATACAGGGGCGTAAGGATTTATCTTTCTTTTCTACGAAGAAGAATCCGGCCCCCACGGGAGACAAGGAGGGACGAATGAGACCGGCTGCCACTGACTCCGTAATGTACTTCTCCATCGCCTCCCGCTCTGGCTTGGCCAGGTGAAAAAGTCTCTTGGTGGGAAGAGTGGCGCCGGGGAGCAAGTCTATGACGCAGTCGTAAGGTCTATGGGGGGGTAACGAGGAGGCAGATGCTTTGCTGAAAACCTGCTGCAGGTCGTGGTAGTCAGAAGGAACATTGGTTAAATTGATCTCCTCGGGTGCTGGAGATGGGTTCGTGGGCCTGGGTGGCAGAGCGGATTTAAGGCAGTGGGCGTGGCAATGGTTACTCCAGTTGCGGATGGTGGCAGCAGACCAATCGATGTGGGGGTTGTGAAGCTTCAGCCAGGGGATGCCCAGGATTATGGAATTCAGAGGAGTGCAGATAACAAACATCTCTATGAACTCGTGGTGGTTGCTGGAGAGAATCAATTTCAGGGGTTGTGTTTTGCGTGTTACTAACGTTAGAAGTTTACCATCTACTGAGGGCACCTCTTTCGGGACCGACAAGTCACAAGTGGGGATGCCATGAGTGTTAACAAAGTCTGAGTCTATGAAACTTTCATCTGCACTGGAATCCACTAACACTTTGGTAGGGACGGAGTGTTCAGGGAGATAGATCGTACCTTGGACTTGGATCCTTGACGTGGAGGAGGAAGAGATACAACTCAGCTCGGTCCCTCGGATTATTGGCGAACCCCGTCCCCTCGGCATCTCAGGACATCGGGAAATATAGTGTTCCTGCTGCGCGCAGTAGAGGCAGAGCTGGTGCTGCATGCGGCGTTGCCTCTCGGCTGGCGTGAGGTGTGTCCTTCCTAACTGCATGGGTTCCTCTGCGGGCTGCGGCGGTTGCAGGTGAGTAAAACTGGGTGCAGGTGCGGAACCGTCCCCTCTGCATCCCCTGCCGCTCCCTTGCTCTCTCCCTGATCCTATTGTCGATGCGGATGGTGAAATCAATAAGGGAGTTGAGGGAGTGGCACTCATCACGAACAGCTAATTCGTCCTTCAGCTCTCCTGCTAGCCCCTTGAGGAATATGGCTTGCAAGGCTGAATCCCCCCACCCACTCTCTGCTGCTAGAATGCGAAAGTTTACAGCGTAGTCAGAAGCAGAGGAGCTACCCTGTCGGAGGTCTGGCAGTTGTCTCACCGCCTGTCTTCCTTTCACCGGGTGATCGAACACCCGTTTCATCTCCTCCACGAACCCGGTGTAATCACCCATCAACTCCTGTCGCTGTGTGATGACAGCTACCAGGCAGCGGCTTGTTCGGTCAGCAAACTCATGACAAAGGCAGTCTTGGCTTGCGGGGTGGAATAGGTGAGGGGTTGCTGGGTAAAAACCAACTGGCACTGGTGCAAAAACTGGGAGCATGTCCCCAAGTCTCCTGAATACCTTCCTGGGATGGGGATATAGGGCTCACGTGGCTGTGGAGCAGGGTTGGTCGGCGGGCTGTCAACTGGGACCGACGCGGCAGTGTCCGGTGAGCGAGGAAGCCGTTCGTCCAGGGCCACCAGCTGACCGCTGAGTTGAGAGACGCGGGCCGTGATGCGCTGCATGTGCTCCGACATTTAGCGCAGAGCCGACTCCACCTGGTGGACCCGCGCTGCTTGCGCGGATAGCGTCTGCTTCAGCAGATCTGACTCTGCTGGGTCCATAGTGGTCGGATTTTTTCTGTTATGGACAGTCAAGGAGGCCTGGACCCAGATGCTGAGTAGAGGAAATGGCTCTTTATTGATAACAAAAGGTGCAAGATGAAGCAGATAACGGAACGAAGGAATCAATCAAAGTAACAACGGAAACAACTCTAGCAGTGACAACAGAAAATCTACGAACTAAAAATCACCATAAAGGGAAAAAACCCTTGATAAAAATACAAACGAACAGCAGTGACGAGGCACTGGAACAAACTCATACGCTGGAAATAAACACGGAAGGTATGAGGCGAAAAACTGGAGATCACAGAGGGTAGGAGCTAGACGCTGTGGCGAAACAACAATCCAGCACCGGAGGCAAAGAGAGGGGAGCTTAAGTAGCCGCCGAGTTAAGGTAATGCGCTGCGGGTGCGCCAGAGGCTCAGCGCTCATCAGAGTTCGGCCCGCCCCTGCCTGCCAATCCTGCAGGTTGGGGAGGAGGCGAGAAACCCGAGCCACAACATTACTGCCCCTATCTTGAACAACAGTTCCCTCCATCTTAAAACCATGCTCGTAAACCAGTCTAATTGGGGACTGCTGTTGTCAATCTTTGCCTTCTGTAATTTGGTCAGATTGTTCAATGCGCTATCACGTGGCCATCTGCATTATTTTCTGCAATAAATGTGCAACAGTAATCGCCTACCATCGTGCAAACTCCTCCTCTAGATACTGTCAATAGATCTAAGGCCATCCTATTCTGCATAGTCATTAATCTCAGCGCAGTCAGTTCTTAACTCCGGTCAGAGCAACCTTTGTCAAATTAGTAAACACTTTCAGTCTGTAATCAACCGTTTCTAATCTCAATATGTTCTTTGCCACACCTACCCAAGGTAACAGACTGATAGCAACATTTTGTCATTCTGTCCAGTGTTTAAACTCTTGCGGTACATCTGTTCTCTACAGCGAGTCATGTGGTTTGATATTTATATTTAAGTCTCTCCTGTGATGCAACTGTGGAATTGTTCTAGCAATAGTAGCATAAATTATGACTGTGATCATTGAGGTGGACTGGAGCGCACACTCCTGACAAGACTGCTGTTAGGTGAGCATCATGGACCCGTTGCAGTTCGCCTACCAGCCAAGCATCGGGGTGGACGATGCCGTCATCTACCTCCTCCACACCTCCCTCACTCACCTGGAGAAGGCTGGAAGCACTGTGAGGATCATGTTTTTGGATTTCTTCAGTGCATTCAACACCATCCAGCCCAGGCTGCTAGGGGAAAAACTGCAGGTAGCTGGAGTGGATCACCACCTCACAACATGGATTCTGGACTACCTCACACAAAGACCACAGTTTGTGAGGGTGAAGGGCACCGAGTCAGATCGGCTTCTCTGCAACACTGGTGTCCCGCAGGGAACAGTTCTGGCTCCTTTCCTGTTCACCCTCTACACCACGGACTTTTCACACAGTACGTCTTCATGTCACCTCCAGAAGTTCTCTGACGACTCTGCTGCTGTCGGCCTCATCACTGATGGGGACGATACAGAGTACAGAGAACTTATTCAGGACTTTGTGGACTGGAGCCTGTGGAACAACCTCCAGATCAACGCTCGCAAAACCAAGGAGCTGGTGGTGGATTTCCGCAGGTGAAACAATCCCCCGCCTGCACCAGTGAACATCCTGGGAACGGATGTTGACGTGGTGGAGTCCTACAAGTACCTGGGTGTTCACCTAAACAATAACCTGGACTGGACACACAACACAGACGCCCTTGTCAAGAAGGGCAATAGCAGACTGTTCCTGCTCAGGAGGCTGAGGTCTTTTGCAGTGCAGGGACTTTCCTGAGGACTTTCTATGACTCTGTGGTGGGATCAGCCATCTTCTATGGGATTGTCTGCTGGTCCAGTAGCATCACGGACAGGGACAGGAAGAGGATGGACAGACTGGTAAGGAGGACCAGCTCTGTCCTGGGATGTCCCCTGGACTCGGTGGAGGTGGTGGGAAACGGGAGGATGATGGCTAAGCTGTCATCCATGTTCAACAACATGTCCCACCCCCTACAGGACACCCTGACAGCACTGGGCAGCTCCTTCAGTGAGCGGCTGCTCCACCCTCGCTGTGCGAAGGAGAGGTATCGCAGATCTTTCCTGCCGGCTGCTGTCAGACTGCACAATAAAAATAACGCCCGCTAGCACAATCTGAATATTATATATTCTGATATGTACATTGTATTCACCCTCTGTACTATGTACAGGTATACAGGGGCCGAGTATCCATTTACCTGGATTATTGTAAATATACATCCTCTTTGTATATTCCAAATTCTATTCTATTCTATTTTATCTTATTTTTCTCTGCGTGCTCTTGCTGTTGTTGCACTGTTGCACAATGACATGGCTATGGCAGTTTGCAGTGTCCCTCTTCAACTACCCTGTCATTGCTGGATGAGACATTTTGCTAGCCTAGCAGATAGGGACCAACTGTTGTTAGTGTTAAGTGAGATGCTTATAATGAAGATGGAATCAATCAATCAATCTTTATTTATATAGTGTCTGTTACAATCAAAATTGTTTCTAGGCACTTTACAGAATCCCAGGGCCTGACCCCAAACAAGCAACAGTGGCAAGGAAAAACTCCCCTTTAACAGGAAGAAACCCTGAGCAGGACCAGGCTTATTTAGGGGGACCCTCCTGCTGATGGCTGGCTGGGTAGAGAGAGAGGAGAAGGGGGAGCACAGGTAGAGGACAGAATAGGTGGAACATAGAAATACATTATATTAATTAAAATAAGCTGCCGGCAGAGTTGAGTTGAGTGGGTCAGCGGGGTCGGAGGTCAGCCTACAGCTATGAAGGCAGCGATACCTGCAGATGAATACAGAAAGGCGGGGGGGACTACACAAGAAATAACATCACTGATCAACTTGGTGAGGAGGAGAGGAGAGGAGAGGAGAGGAGAGGAGAGGAGAGGAGAGGAGAGGAGAGGAGAGGAGAGGACCCAGTGGTAACAGAGGCCTGTCAGGTGATCATGTTTCTGGACCCCGGCAGCCTCGGTCTATAGCAGCATAACTAAGATATTAACCTAAAAATTAGAATACCCTCTAAATATGATAAGTATGTCTAGGATAATAACTCGAACTACAAAATTACTGATAATAAGATGTTTTAAAGAGGAAGGTTTAAAGTCTAATCTTAAAAGTAGAGATGGAGTCTGCCTCCCGTACCTGGACAGGGAGCTGGTTCCACAGTGGGGATGGGGGGATTTCCTACTCTAAAAATCAGAAATTCCTCTGCACCCCTGAATTAACTCTGTATGCTCACATACTTATAGGACTGAAGATTTGCTGTTTCTTATTGAGCACAATTGTCGCAATCGATGACCCCTTCATTGAGGCCCCAATGAAGCCTGACTCTTGGCCATGGAGGCAACAGAGCAGACACTTTGTCCTTGGAAATTTGTTATGTGCGCAAAAGCAAACAGCTTTGTTCAATTTGAGGCTTTTTCACGCCACATCCATGGTGAGTTTGTTGCATTAGCAACAGTGCGCACCATGATTTGATTTATTAAGCCAAATTCTTATAAGTTCCTGACCTCTTCAGCCACCCCTTGTCATGTTTGTGATTGCAGGGCTTTATTTGGAGCACCTTCTGTCTCCCCTGTCTCTCTATGATTGTGGTCTTGTGTCATGCTCATCTAGCCGTCACTTTTTGTGACTACTTTGATTTTGAATTTTCCACCTTGTACTATACATGAATAACATGATTGCTCAACAGATTTTTGTAGGGAGCTTTCAAGTTTGGATTAGTTTGGGTCCTGAAAAAAAAGATTCAGCAAGTCTGTATCTGTTCTGTATCTGCATCAAATCTTTTACTCTATCATACAAACTTAAATTAATCCATTTCCAGCCTAGTGGCCAAGATAATACAATTAGTAGAGAATCTCTATTTTCTACATTACAACAGGAAAATTCTATTTAACAGATCTGTTAAGATTTAAACCTTGTCATAGCGTGGTGATCCTCCTCAATTTTTTCTTTGTCATGTGGCTCCCTCAGGGCGGGGCTGTGTTGGAGAAGCACAGGCTGATATCACAAGACATCAAGTACTGCACATTCCTTTAGTCCGATGCTGTACAGGCTTAAATATTTGCTTAGGTTGAAAGTGCTTTTTCCACATTCACCAATCGCACTACTGAAATGATGCCACATTCGCTAATACCTACTGCTATCTGTGGTTAGTGCCACTGTCTCTCTGCAGGAGGTCTGCTGTGTTGACAGGGTAATGTGATGTTGACACTGAATAGAAAGTTTCTGGCAGCTATCTAAATCTATATCTATGTGTAAAATTTGTGCATTTAGGAACCAATAAGTGGAACTATTTTTTTTACTTTTAATTGTTACCTGATATTCACCATGTTTGTTTCAGTTCTTACTGAACCAAATTTTGGTACCCAAATCTACGGGTGAGGAGGATAAGGTGCCAGCATTTCATGTCTAATCCCCTGTTTAGTAAGTAGTAACTGTTTCCTGTGTATTTACTGCCAGTGTCAAATCTAAAAAATGTCCTGTAGCTAGCACTGTGCCGCTTTTGTTTTAGTCTCTGTTACCAGTTTTTAAGAATGTCCCCTGAGTCCCCACTTAACCATGCGGAACAGTACATGTTGGACCTTTGCTTTTCCTGCCACCAAAACCAGTGTGTAGCCTCTGAATGCCATCATAGCTGCAGTGTTTCAAAACCTAATGCCCTAGGATCTAATGCCATGTTTGCATGGCACAAAGGATCTTCCAACAGTCATCACATTCATCATCATTATTGACTGTTTGCAAATCAGATAATGTGCCATGGACACACTTTTATCTCTGTGGAGCAGAACAACCTTCCCTTTTTTTGAATATCGCAGTGGTTCTGTAGGCAGTGGCTGTTTTCACTTAGAGAGGGTCTTGCTGACACGACTGGCTGTCATCAACATGGACGTCTGCATCACTGCATCCTCCAGCTGCTCTTCTGCGTTTTCCAAGTCAGGATCCCTTGAAAAAAAGGTTTCTTAGGCCCTACAGATGAAGGAACATGGTCTTCCATAGTTTGTGATTATTTTAATCTCCATCAAACAGGAGTCAAGACTAGTAGCTTGTGTCTCTGATGTGTGTAGTCGTGCAGCTGCTCAGCCTGCTCCGGGCCCATGACCGGTGGGTTTAGAAGGTCTAGACAGCAGCTCAACACTAAATTAAATTAAATGAATGTTAAATAAAGGTAAACCAGGGGCATTCTTCTGTTTTCCAGGAAACCTGCACAAAGCTAAAATCAGTTGCAGATGCCTTTTTTTTTAAAAGAAATGTCCATATTATGCAGTTGGTCTGTTAGCTGATCAATCAGAACATCACAGTAACTTTGACCATCATAAACACAAAAGAATAAACAGTTTGTAACTGGGAGCAGCAACTCAAGACTTTCCAGGTTTGAGTCACTCATCAATGAACTCTGCAGCAGCTCCATTCTTTACTTGTTTCTGCGTGACATCACTGCTAATCAGGGACCATGTGGTGGAAACAGATGCTAGCTTGGTAGCTGCAGTTTGTCCTGACAGGTGACACCTTGAGCTCCAGTAACAACCATCTGTCCAGCAGAACAGGGTCACATTTTTAGTGAAACCTATTCTGCATCTCAGCAGCAGTTTGGTGGACTGATAATGTCTTACTGTGAGATCTCAGGAGGGTTGAAAAGAAACAAATTTACTCTCCATGTGCGTCCCAACAGCAGCACACCTAGAGGACATAACAGGAGCAGGAGGTTTAAAGAAGAACAAGGACTGATGGTGGTGTTTCATTTGCCGTTGCTGACAAGTTCAAAGGATCAACAAAGTCTGTTGACGGAATCCATCGAGCCCAGGTTTGGGGTTTGTTATGTGGTGATGCAAAGATGCAGATTTCAGGGTACTTTTATATGGCTTATTAACGGGAAGTGATCACAATGTATGCAAATAAAGGGCACAGAAAAGGGTATTGATCCAGATTCCAATCAGCCCCATAGCACGGGGGAGGGGTGGGGAGGGTCTGTCACAGGACTCATGTATCGACTGATTTACAGAATTGTGTATTGAATGTAAGTCTTTACAGCAGTCATTTATTATGTTTAGCTATTAAGTATTGACATGAGGTCCTCGTGCACATGGGTCCAGGTCATCTTTTGTCTTTATTTACATTTTCTGTTAATTCAGAAATCTACAATTTCCAAGTGAGACAATTCATCATAATAATAATTTAGACTTAATATTATTTGTGTCAAAAATACAGTCAGAACAGATGACAGAGCCTGCGTAGGTTCTGCTGACCTCAGGACTGAATGAATTTGAATGACGCTATTAGCCCGGGAAAAACAGCCTGTGAAAAACCTCAGAAAACTGTACAGTTCCACGTTTTACAGCATAAATTAGTAAAGCAATGCTTCACTTCACTCTTAGCATAATTTGAGGAGAAAAGCAATGACCTCAGGAACCAAAATGTAGCATCTGAGCTCAAGCTCAGAATATGCTGTGAACAACAAAGATTTCTGATAGAAATAGAATTGGAGAGCAAGTTAACATCAATATGAAGACCCCACAAAAACTAGCAGTGGTTTACTGAGGCTAACTCTGTAAGAATTTGGCCAAGCACTGGACAATATGGCAGCGCCGCAGTCCAAAGAAAAGTCGGTCTTTGCATCCTGAACAAGTGACCGAAGAGGGCTGGTTGTTCTTGTGTTACAAAACCCAAAGATATTAGGCTAGAAAGATGTCTGTTTTGCGATTAATCTCGTGTGGCTTTGGGCAGCTTCTTTTAGCAGCTTGCATTTCCAATCTGCAACAAAGTAAGAAGAGTAACGAGATGCAGTTGAGCTCGTAAATACCTACATCACTGAGGAAGGCCCAAGCTGCACAAGTCCTCCCTTGTGAGACAGCTGTCACTGTCCTTCACAATGATTTCTATCCCAGGCTTGTTGGTGTCAAGTATGTAAGCAGCCTAGAAACGATCACAACACCTACTTGGAATTAATAGAAAAGGAAAATTGAACAGTAAAATCTATATGATGACATGAGGGATGAGATGATGAGATGTCATTAGAGAACTTTTGACCCAGATCTGTCCTTCAACTCACACATTAAAACAGTCTCTAGAAGGGCCTTTTTCACCCGAGGAACATCGCAAAAATCAGGAAACTACTGACGCGACATGGTGCTGAAAAGTTAGTCTATGCATTTGTTAATTCTAGGCTGGACTATTGTAATTCTTTATCATCAGAATGTCCAAACAACTCTTTAAGAAACATCCAATTGATCCAAAATGCTGCATCTAGAGTTCTGACAGGTATTGACAAGAGTTTACATGACTCCTGTACTGGCATCTCTTAATTGGCTGCCCATTAAATCTAGAAGAGTTTTCATTTTTGAGCTTTTAAGAGGATGGGTTGAGATTTGGGGAAAGTTTTTTTTTTCCTGTTTGCTCACTGATTTGATTTTCTAGAAGAGAAGAACAGTGAGATGCAGGAAATGAGCTGCTTCACATGCTCACTCACAGTTTCTGCACAGTCTAAAGGTTTATTGTTGAGACCTGAAGTGTGAAGGCTTTAGGTCATTGTCAAAGGTTTTTGATGAGATTATGCTGGATAAATCCATCAATAGAAACAAATTAAATAAATAAATGTTTTAAAAATGTTAGGGTTTAGTTTTTTAGGGCCTAAATAGCCAGTCAACTGGTATTTAACAGCAGGTGTGACTGTCACCAGTGTGGGAAAGAGGACTCCACCATGCCCCTTGGAGACAGAACAGAGCAGGAACAGGGAAAACACCACCGAAGAAGACCAAAACAAACGCCCAGGACCCTGACAATAGAAGGAGAGACAAAAAGCTTTAGTTAGTACTTCCTTGGTGCTCCCTTGGAATTGCTGATGCTTTTCCTCGGCTGTACCATTGCTGTTTTGGGGAATAAACATTTTGGACTTCTTCTGTACTGCTGTGGTCTTTTGGACGCAGTGCATTTTTCTTATCACGAAGACGGGAGAATCTCCACATCAAAGGCCAAATGATGGCGTGGGTTGGACGTGTCAACACACCTCAGGTGTGGTCATCTCCCATCACCCCTAGATAGGAGCGCCTCCTTCCTTAGAAACAAGCTCAGACCTCACGCTCATTTAGCGTTGTGACCAGTCATCTTTTTCATGTACTGTAATTCATATTTGTTTTGTGGTGTATCTTATTTTGAATGCATGTTTAAGTGTTACCTTAGCGACCAGAGAGAGTTGGGGCAGAAAGGACGTTACTTTTGTTATGTTGTTGGCGCTAGCCAGGAGGACGTTTCTAATAAAGTTACATAGAGGTACACAGTTGATTCAACTTTGTTATTCTATTTACAAAACATCAGTTTATGTTGGTGATTTTTTTTTTTTTTCTTGTATGTGGAATATTGGTAGGAACCAATAAGTGGAACTAATGTGCCGATGTTGGTAACGATGTTGGTAACTGGCCCATTCCCCTTTTGGCGGTATGTTTTACGTGCTTGTGTAGTACTCGTGTGTGTGATTAAAGCAATAGAAAGGATACACTCTCTTAGAGATATATACAAGGCATATAGCATTGCTACATTGTATATGTCTGCTACGCCTTAAATATTAAATATCAACATAAATATTGTCTGACATTAAACTGGTCCGTGGTGCAGAGGAGGATGGGGACCGCTGGTGTCAGGAATACCCAAGCATGAGGTGAAGCAAAACAGAGAAAACAGTGGAAGCACAAGATTGCTAACCAGGCAGAGCTTACCTGTAGGACCAAGACCCCTTCACACCTGAGTGGCGGCAGTCCACCTTTCCTTCAAATGTCCTCTCGTCTTTTCAGTGGGAGGAAGCCATAATCATGCAGAAGGAACCCACTCAGGCTGAGGAAGAACACACAAATGGCAAATTAAAATGCCCCTGGCCCCCACGAACCTGTTCCATTCAGAAACATGTTGATACCGACACATAATCTTGAGAGTTAATTTCAGCCTGCATCTGCACTGTCACTCATGGTGTAGCATCTTTGCTACATTAGCTTTGTGGAGGACTTTTAGAAACCATTTCATGCTTTATTGGAAAACTGATTGTTTGTTGTTTGTTTACACACCAGTGAATCCAATTACTTCCACAAGGTCATGTAAAAATAATTGCCGGCATATTATGAAATATATTATGATCAATGAACCTTTTACCAAAGATGGAAATGTTCCAAGGTAAAAGTAGACAAATACACCAAAATCATCTGCAGTATTTTCATGAAAAAAAAAACAATGTTATTTTGATCGCAATTACTTTGTAAAAGAGAGTCTATAAGAATAAAAAAAAAAAAGCTTCCAGCAGAATTTAAGCCCCAACCTTCTGTAGGACGACAGTGTCAGCACATTTTATACAAACATGTTCCAGTTAAGAAAGCGTCAAAGGTTTGGTTTGTGTTTCTGCATTAAAAACAGGTCAAAAATACCTAAAGTTTGTTAGCTACACTCAGCTTTTTGGGTAAAGTGGTTCTTGGTTTATTTTGTATGCTGGAAAGGTTGGTGAGCTAATTGTATGCTAATGTAGGCAGAGGTGCCTGGAGGGTAAATGACTACACAGGAACAGAGTCAGGAGGTGAAGCTTTGAATCAGCTCCCATCTGTTTCCTCTACACACTTTACCCCAGATGACAAGAAAGGACAGGTGCTGGAGGGCAATTCTCCTGTATACCTGTCAAAGAAACAGATGCAGGCATAGCAGCAGGTCACCTGACATCTTGGGCTGCTTTCTAAACCTTATGGACAACAGACTGGGGTCACATTGTTTGTCAAGAATGTTCTGTGTGCTTACGTGTGCAGCAGTTAACCCCACTAACACGCCACAGGCTTTCTTTTGATTAGAGTTGCTGACTCCTGAAACAGAGAAATGGTGTCTATGTAGATATGTCAGGACAGAGACACAAGGTCAACGAAACCTCTCATTTGGAATTGTAGCTTAAGTATTTTTGAAAGACATTCATGTCTGTTGTCGGTAGCTCGGGTCGGATCCAGAAGTGCTTTAGCTCATCAATTGTGCCATTGTGCTTTGGTGTTTAAAGTCAAACATGTAAAGCAGCTGAACATTGAAGGAAAAAGACCTATTTCATCATGCACACAAGTCAATCACAAGAAAGCATCGTACACAAAAACAAACCTGTAATTATGAACCTCACAGGATACAGCATACTGAAGACAGGAAATCAGATTCTCTCATAACTGCCGTCCACTACCACTCCTGGTTCCTGTCTGCAGACGGAGGAGCATGTTAGCTTGAATGACTCAACCATTATTTTCTTGGAAACCAGTGGAACCAGGGCATATCCTGGACGCTCATTTAGCCTGTTGGGTGTGATAAGGTGGGGGCCAGGCTGAGCTCCTCACAGAGAGGCAGAGGACAGGGCTGAAGGGGAGGAAGAGTTGGTGGTTAACAGTAGCGACCTCAAACCTTAGAGAAGTATTCTTCCTTCTCTTTGCAGTTAAAAAAATGAAAAACATTCAAATACAACATCAGCCTGAAGGGCTTAGCTTAGCTTAGCTAGACTAGGGCCCAGCTGGTGTTCCCAGTCCTGGAGGGAGAGACAATCACTCCAGCGTGTTGCTCTTTCAGCTGGTGATCCTGGTGTGGAGCCAAGCTGGAAAAAGTAATTCCAGCTCAAAAGCAGACTTTGCTGTGTGGTCCTGGAGGTGGCCTTTGAGGTCGCTCCTTTGAGGTGGCTTGTTAGCAGCTCGCTGCTGGATGGCTAGCTGGATGGCTCCTGTTGCTGAGAAGAGTAAGTGCATTATCTTGCAGGATCTTGATCTTTCCTCTGCTGGCTCTCTCGTCACTGCGGTGAGCAAGGGGAGTGTAGCTGCTTTTCTTAGCAGGCTTCCTGAAACAGGTAGATGCAGCTCCACAGCTGGGGGTTCTGGGGTTCCCAGAGTTTCTAGGAGTAGAATGGGGGGCCGAGCATTTCGCTACCAGGCCCCCCTGCTATGGAACCAGCTCCCTGTCCAGGTACGGGAGGCTGACTCCATCGCTCCTTTTAAGATCAGACTTAAAACCTACCTATTTGAAAAAGCTTATTGTTGCTAATTCTGTAGTTCCAGTTACCATCATAGATAGACAAATTATCATACTTAGGGGGTCGTCTAATCATTAGGTTAACATCTTAGCTATGTAGTGACGCATCGATGCCGCGGCAGGTGACATTTACGGTGGCGTTGTGGATAGCGGGACAGCGGTGAGAGTGATGGATAAGTTTTTGAAGAGAAAAAAATTCTGGCTCTGAACTGGACCCTGGACAAAATCCAGACCCAGATGAAGGCCCCAGTATGAATGGAGGTCAAAAGAAAGCAAAGACGGTGACGTCGAGCAAAGTTTCTGGCGCGAGGCAATACAATGAATGCTATCTTTCATTTGGATTTACTTTTACCGGAGATGCAACAGCGCCGACTCCATTGTGTTTGGTATGTGGTGAAAAGCTCTCCAACAGTGCTATGGTCCCAAGTAAGCTTAAACGCCATCTCCAAACGAAACACCCTTCACTTCAAAATAAAAATGTTGAGTATTTTGTTCGCCTGTGTGAACACACAGAGAAACAGGCAGGTTTCATGAGAAAAACTACAAAGGTAAACGAGAGAGCCCTTAAAGCTAGCTACCACGTCGCTGAACTTGTGGCTAAATCAAAAAAGTCCCACACTGTGGCAGGGAAATGAATACTTCCCGCCTGCAAAGCCATTGTAAACGAGATGCTCGGACCCGTAGTGGCTAAGGAAATAGCCAAAGTCCCTCTCTCAGATAACACGATTTCCAGACGTATTGATGAGATGTCTGCAGACATCGAAAGTGTGGTTTTGGACAAGATCCGTATCAGTAATAAATTTGCGTTGCAACTTGATGAGTCAACTGATATAAGTGGACATGCTCAACTCTTGGCTAATGTGCGTTTTGTGGATGGAGACAAAATCAGAGAAAACTTTCTATTTTGCAAGGCTTTGCCAGGAAAAACAACAGGAGAGGAAATTTTTCGGGTTACATCAGAATATCTGGAAAAAGGAGTATTTAAGTGGGAAAACTGCACGAGTGTGTGCACTGACGGAGCTGCAGCCATGGTCGGACGCACCAAAGGCTTTGGAAGCAGAGTGAAGGAAAAAAAAAAACAGATGTGCTCATCACGCACTGTTTTTTACACCGCAAAGCCCTCGTTGCCAAGACTTTACCAGCAGACCTCGTTCCTGTGTTGGATGATGTTGTGCACATGGTAAACTTTGTGAAGTCACGACCTGTGAAAAGTCGCATTTTTGCGGCTTTGTGTGAGGAAATGGGAGCGGAGCATAAAGCCTTGCTGTTTCATACGGAGGTGCGATGGTTGTCGCGCGGCAAGGTGCTGGCCCGTGTGTATGAGCTGCGAGAGGAACTTAAAGTTTTTTTGACAAATGAGGGTTCCGATTATGCAAAGCTGCTTGCATGTGATGAGTGGTGTGCAAGGCTGGCATACCTGGCAGATATTTTCTATCATCTGAATGAACTGAACACACGAATGCAAGGCCGAAATGAAAACCTGCTTACAAGTACAGATAAAATAAATGGATTCCGTTCAAAGGTGCAACTCTGGCAGCAACATGTGGAAAGTGGCAATCTTGAAATGTTCCCACTCACCAATAAATGGCAAGATGTTAATACTGCTGCACTGGGTGAGATAATAGTTAAACATCTGAAAACTCCTGAGGAGAAGATGTCATTTTATTTCTCTTCAGCCTCCACAGAGTGCCTTGACTGGGTTAGGGACCCATTCAGCTCAGCATCAGCTGTTGGAAAGGACATGACTTTACAGGAGCAGGAGCAACTAACTGAACTGAGACAAGATCGTGGTCTCAAGCTAAGCTTTGCTGATCTACCTTTGGACAGTTTTTGGTTGGCAGCTGCAAAGGAGTTCCCAATGCTGGCCAACAAAGCTATTTTAACACTGCTCCCATTTTCCACAACATATCTGTGTGAGGTGAGCTTTTCAAGCCTAACTGCTGTAAAAACTAAAAACAGAAAGACTGAGAGCTGTGGAGGAAGAGCTTCGTGTGTGTCTTTCATCGATTCCTGCCAGGATATCAGCTCTATGTTCATCCAAACAGGCCCAAGTTTCACACTGAGTGAGTAAAAAATGGAAAGATTATAAAATACCTTTTTCGTTTTGTTTACTTGATTCCTATTCAAGACACTATAATATAACATAATTCTTCAGTGTTAAAATAAGCTTTTTTCTGCTGGTGGTGTGCCGCGAGATTTTTTCAATGAAAAAAATGTGCCTTGGCTCAAAAAAGGTTGAAAAACACTGCTCTATGGAACGATGGTGCTTTATTATAGCTCTGAAATGAGGCACACTCAACATACAGTACGTTCTGGCGGGCTAACGTAATATCTCCCAGCATCCTGAGCGGTCGACACGTGATATGCCACTGCCATAACCATGGCAACCGCCACACAGTCTACATCCCCCTTCTCAAGTAAAATGTCTCTTAAAGTGAACATACATAGCTGCACCTGATAAACAAAGGTAGGAACTTGCACATAGAAAAACTTTAGGTTATTGCAGACGGGCCATGTGGGAATGCATATGAAATGTGTCTGTGGGTCACAGAGCTAGCCTGTGACATAGTCATCATAGAGGGAGCTGGGTTTAGAAACCCTCCGTGAGCGAGTGACAGTCAACTGTCATTGACCCTGCACCCCTTCTGCTGCCGTGGCAGCACGTTGTGGGCTTGGTGGGTGTGAGTGTCAGTTTCAATTCTGTTCAACTTCAAAGGAAAGATGCTGTATAGTTATTGTTACACGCCTATCTTGAACACTGTGCACAGCTGTTGTTCATACCTTGGTTTGATGGTTGAAGATGTTCAACATGGAGGAAGCTGGTGAGTAGGCCGCAAGCAGGTAAGTAGCAGGTGGGCAGAGGGAGAGAGGCAATGGCAGGCAGGCAGGCAAGCAAGCAGAGGGGGAAAATGGCAGGCAGGCAAGCAGGTGGCACACAGTGGCATAAATCCAAATGTTTGTATTCCAAATTAAGGCTAAATAATCCAAATAAAATGGCTCAACATAAAAGGTTTGAATAAGTCAACTAAAGTGTTCGTTTCTAAGTTCAAAAGGCCTTTACTTTCCAAAGATACCAACTCTAAGTGGTAAAAAACTATATCACCACTAACCATTCCTTTGTTAAACTGAGAACTGACTGCCAAGGGAGGGGCAGCCATCTTTAATTGGTCACGTGACCAAAAGCCTGTGTCAAAATAAAAGCACGTGGCCTGAGGCCCACAAATCTTATCCCAAGTAAACATCGAAACTAAGAAACTAAATTGGCTCTAACATATCCGGCCCCTTATAGCTACCACGTGTGGCTATAACAAACACATTTACAATGGGGCCAATTTTCAAAAACTAAAAAACAATAAATGTTCAATCTCTAAATTCTAAGTTAAATTCCAGTTTTACTATAAATGTGTACAAGTATCAGTGTATGGATGTAGTACAAATGGAAGCACGTGCGCATGTCACGAGTCTTTGTTCAGCGTTCACTGTTGGCTTTTACCAACAAGTAGATCTTGCTGATTGGCCTTAGGAGCTGGTTGGTTCTAGTTTGCAATCTCACAGAACGAACAAGGCCCTTAAAATCTGCTATGGCTTCGATGACTCTCCCAAGCACCCATGAGCCTCGTGGCGCTGCAGCATCAGCGATCACTACTACGTCTCCCACAGAGAAGTTCGGCCGGATGCGGGACCATTTGGATCGTTCTTGCATGAGTGGAACATATTCCTGTATCCATCGTGTCCAGAAAAGATTTGCGTTATACTGTATTTGTCGCCATCGCCTTCTGGCGTACACATCTTCCTGTTTGAATATTCCTGGTGGAAGCAAGGGCTGGACCTTAAGCTGCAGTAGGTGATTAGGTGTCAGTGGTTCCAAGTCATTGGGGTCACTAGAAACGGTTGTCAAGGGACGGCTGTTTAGGATGGATTCCACCTCGCTTGACTAAACCTTCATCATCCAAAGACTGCTGGTTTGTGATTGAGGACAAGACCCTTTTCACCATTATTATTATGCGCTCCCAGATGCCTCCATGGTGGGCACCAGCTGGAGGATTGAACGTCCACTTCACACCTTTCTGAACGAGACTGCTCTCAATTTGGTCCATGTTCCAACGTTTCAGCGCCTCACGTAGCTCCTTTTTGGTGGAGATCAAATTAGTTCCATTGTCTGACCTCAACTCACTGACTTGGCCTCTTCTGGATATGAAGCGCCTGAACGCATTCACACAGGAGTCAGTATCCATCGATTGTGCTACTTCCAAATGGACTGCTCTAGTAGTCAGGCAAGTAAATAGCACACCATACCGCTTTGCCATGCCACGCCCTCTTCTCACTTCTATTGGTCCAAAGTAATCCACGCCGACGCATGAGAATGGAAGGAGGTCAGGAGTCAAACGATCAATTGGCAGATCCGACATCTTTTGTTCACCTGCACGTGCATAGTTTCGCCTGCAGGGAACACAATTGTTCACAATTTCCCTCGCAAAGGAATTTGCACAATATTTTTGCCTTAAGCTTGCCAAAATGTGATTTCTGCCACAATGCCCAACCTGTTGATGAATGTGCCGAAGCAGGAGCTCTGAGATGAAATGCCTCTTAGGCAAGATAGCTGGATGTTTCTGCTTCTCTGGCATAGCCATGCTGCTCAGGCGACCACCAACTCTTAATATGCCACGGTCAAGGAATGGATCCAGTTTGAAGATGGAGCTTTTCCGGCTGACGTTCCTTCCATTGCGCAGACTTGCCATCTCCTGCGAGAATCCTTGATTTTGGCAGAACTTCACAATGGCTTCTTCTGCCTCTTCCAGGTCTTGAACAGAGAGTGTCATGGGGCCAGCCGTGACTGCCTTTAAGGTCCCCTTTCTTTTGAGAGCGCATTGGGTGAGCAAACTCTCCAGCTTTAGGAACCATGCAACAGCTCTTCGGAGCTTATACCAGGTGGAAAAGTAGTTCAGCAACACATTAGTTGGATCATGGTGGCTGACAACAGTGGCATGGACTTCAAGCACTTTTCTCCTCAACTCTGAGTCATCTGGAGGAATCGCGAGGTTAACCGGTGAGTTTGGCCAGTTTTTGGGCAAATCTTTCAAGAACATGGGACCATTGATCCAGTTGCTGCCTTTCAGGAAGTCTGCTGCATTTAATCCACGTGACGCACAGTCAGCAGGATTCAGTTTCCCAGGTATGTGTTTCCACTGCGATATATCAGACATGCCTCGGATTGCGTTTACTCGATTTGCGACAAAGGTGTGAAATTGTCTGCTGTCACTCCTTATGTACTTCAAGACAGTTGCACTGTCTGTCCAAAACACGGATGGTTCCAGGTCCAGTTTCAACTCATCCATGAGCATCCGATTCATTCGAACTGCCAGGACTCCAGCAGTTAGCTCAAGACGTGGGATTGTCATCAACTTCAACGGCGCCACTCTTGATTTCCCCATCACAAATTTCACATGCACCTGCTCCTGACTATTGACTAACCTCAGGTAGGTCACTATGCCATATCCGACTTCACTTGCATCGCAGAAGTGGTGCAATTGTGCATGTTCAACCCTACCAAACTTCTTTGGTTTGAAACTGCGGACAATGTTGAAGTTTGTGAGAGCCTCAAGGCCCTGCAGCCAACGTTTCCAGGACTGTGCGTGGGTGTTGGGTATCATCTTCTGCACTCCAGTGCACACCAAGGGCCCTTTCCAGTGGCAGGTCTTCCAAGTCCAAGTCCTTCACTCCCTTTGCCATTTCACCTTCAGGAATGTGGGCTCGGACAGCTCTGCTGTTACTGGACCACTTGGTGAGATTGAAACCTCCAGCTGCGCACAGAGCCTTCAATTCCTTGTAGAGTTGAATGGCATTAGTCTCTGTATCCACGGACTTCAGCAAATCATCAACAAAAAAGTTGTTTAGGACCGTGTTCACTGCATCCGCTGAAAAGCCGCCTTTGTGGTCTTCAGCAGTCCTCCTCAAGGCATAACTGGCACAACTTGCTGATGATGTTGCTCCAAAGATGTGAACGGTCATCCTGTATTCCTTGAGAGGCTGAGATGTGTTTCCATCTTCCCACCATAAGAAACGCAAAAAGTCAACATGCTCTGGTGGTATCTTCACCTGGTAATACATCTTCTCAACATCAGCCAGTATAGCCACATTCCCATGACAGAAACGCAACAGGACACCAATCAAGGAGTTTGTGAGATTTGGGCCCTTCAGAAGTTCGCTGTTGAGAGATGTGCCCTGGTAAGATGCAGAGCAGTCAAAAACCACTCTCAAGCCTCCCTTTTTGGGGTGACGTACTCCATGGTGGGGTATGTACCATCCCATGCCAGCCTGTATTTCCTCTTCCTCTTTGGGCACAAGTTCAGCATGCCCACACTTCAACATGGCGTTCATGAACAGCGTGTACTCTTCTTTGAAGATGTTTCTCCCAAACTTCCGCTTCAAAGACTCTGCTCTTTCTTCTGCCATCAGGCGGTTGTTGGGCATTTTGGGATCTCCTTTAAATGGCAGAGGCAACTGATAGTGACCATCCTGTACTTTGACATAGGTGTTCATCATGTCCAGAAATCTCAGATCCTCTTGAGACATTTCTTCCTTCTCGTAGGCACTCTCAGGGAAGTCATGATTGTATTGCTGCACCAGAAGGTCACGTACCGTTTCCACAGAATTCCGGTGGCTGTAAACAGGTTTGCCTTGCTTATTAGGATATGTGTGCTCATCATGGAGGAGACCACTGACAACCCAGCCCAACAGGGTTTTGGTTGCAAAGGGGCCATTGTCACTGCTATTTATCACCTTCCATGGCTCGATAAGTTTGGGCACATTTGTACCAATCAAGAGATCAATGTCAGCATCAATGCTTGGCAGACATACATCCTTCAAATGTGGCCATTTCTCCAAATCCTTCTGCTTTGGTATATGGTCTTTGCTGACTGGAATTTCTTTCTGTGTATAAACATCAGGCAATCCATAGAAGTTTCCTCCTTCCAAACTGCTTACTTCTAAGCCATTGATGATGATGCAGTCAGTGGGTTTCTTTTGACTCATGGTTCGCAAAACAATCCTATGACGTCTCCCTCTTGCATTCAGTCGTCTTCGGAGACTCTCCGTGCAAAATGTGGCGGAACGTCCTGGATCAAGGAATGCATATGTCTGGACAACATGATTGGAATTACTCAGCTTCACTTGAACAGGTACAATAGCCAGTGTGCAATGATCATCACTAGATCGAATGCTATCCTTTTCCAGTGAGACCAATCCACTACTTATTGATTTTCCAGATCCACTAGAACCTTTGTGGTCTGTGACTCCATCATTTGTCTTCTGAATATGCAGGATGTCTGGATGCCTTTTGGAACATACTGTACAAGTAAGGCGTCGTTTACAATCTTTGCTCATGTGGCCCTTTGCCAAACAACCAAAACAAACACCTTTCTTCTTCAACATTTCAACACGTTCTTCATGCGTCTTAGAAAGCAACTCTTCACATGAAGTCAAAGCATGTGTTCCATTACAAATCACACAAGAGCTTACAACATTGGATTTGCTGCTAGCAGATTGTTGTTTGGGGACATCACTCATAGGAGGGGCAGAAGCACTCGTCACAGAAGTCACAAAACTACCTTTGGTTTTAAAGCTTGGAATCTGATGTGGGTTTGGGCTGCAAGAGCTTCTTGTGGGAAGAGGCTGTTGAAGGTCACCAAAAAGGGGATCTTGCATGATCTTAGATTGCCTCTCGAGGAAGGCAACAAGATCAGAGAAAGTAGCCTTAGTTTTTCTCTGCTCCAAGATGTCAAATGCTCTTGACCGCCATCTTTCCCTCAACTTAAAAGGAAGCTTTGAAACGAGAAGCTTCAGGTTGGAGGGCAAACTAAGTTCCTCCATATATTGCAGACTTTGAGACAGGTTGCAGCATGCTCGTAGAAAGAGTGCAAAGCTGGACAATGCCTTTCCATCTTCTGTCTTAATGTTACTCCAGCTCAAGGCTTTCTCCATGTATGCATTTGTGAGCTTTATCTTGTCACCAAAGTGGTACTCCAGCAATCGTTTAGCTTCTGCATATCCATCATCAGCTATTCATATGCAAACAACTTCTCACCAGCTCCTTTGATTGGCCAGAAGTGTATTGCTCCAAGTAATATAAGCGGTCTTGGTTACTTATGGCTTTATTTTCAATTCCATGCACAAAAGCTTGCATAAAAGGCCTAAAGTTCAAAGGTTCCCCATCAAAGACAGGTATGTCTCTAGTGCAGGGGTCACCAACGCAGTGCCCGCGGGCGACAAGGTGCCCCCAGGACCCCTTTAAGGTGCCCGCGAAGCATGCGCCAAAAATAGCACGGCTCATATTTCAATTCAGTATGAATGTTATACACATATTTTTAATTATTGCTCATATTGTGCCACTTTTAACGTTATATAAAATAAAAATAATCAAGTAGAAATAATTTAAAAATTCAATTAGAAATATTTTATACCAAACTCGCGTCTTTCTAAGTCAAAGGTCAGTCCCGCGGTGCCACCCCGCCTTTTCCTGACCCATTGAACACGCAAAGTGATGAGGAGTTAGCTTGCTTGTGCTTTTGCCCAAAAAATCATGGCAGAAAAGCGAAAAAGGACATACGTTTTTAACGATGGTTGGGAAGAAGAGTTCTTTTTTACGTCCTTTAAAGATAAATGTCTGTGCCTTATTTGCGGGACGACTGTTGCAGTACCAAAGCGGCACAATGTGGAAAGGCACTTCAAAACCTGCCACGGAAACTTTGATGTCAACTATCCACCTGGCAGCGCATTACGGACAGAAAAAGCTCATGGATTAAAGGCATCTTTAGACAAACAGCGGACTTTTTTCACAAAGCCGATGAAAAAAATCACAGAATGCCACTGAAGCCTCGTTTAGAGCTGCGCATTTTTTGATAAAGAACAAGAAAACCTTTTCGGATGGAGAGGTTTTTAAAGAAACTATGATGCTCGTTGCTAATACATTATTCAAAGATGAGAAACATGGTCCTGAAGTCATCTCTGCGCTCTCCGATGTCCAGCTTGGAGCAAGTACGATGGCAAGACGAGTGTCATCTTTGTCTGAGAACTTGACAGAGCAGGTGGAACGGGATCTTGCTGCGTGCAGGTGGTTCAGTATCCAATGTGACGAGTCAGTAGACAGCGCCAGCACGGCTCAGCTGATGATATTCATCCGAATGGTGTTTGATGATTTTTCTACAAAAGAAGAACTGCTGACACTCCTGCCACTGAAGGCAACAACGCGGGGAGTTGACATATACCCCGCGGTCAAAAACTTCTTCGCAGAGAAAAAGGTGCCATTAAATAAGTTGGCATCAATAACAACAGACGGGGCACCAGCCATGACGGGCCGGCATGCGGGCTTCATTGCACAATGTAGGAATGATCCAGACTTCCCAACGTTTCTGCACTACCACTGCATCATTCATCAACAGGTGATTTGTGCGAAAGTGACTGGCTTTGATCACGTGATGACTCCTGTCTTAAGGATCATAAACAGCATCCGCTCCAAAGCAAAACAACACAGAATGTTTAAGATGCTGCTGGATGAGCTGTCCGCTGAATACGGCGACTTGCTATTACACACTGAAATAAGATGGCTCAGCAGGGGACGGATTCTACAGCGTTTTTTGTCAAGTCAAAGAGTTCATGCTTTCCAAGGGAGAAGACATATTGCTGCTTGAGGATCCAGAGTGGTTACTTGACCTCGCATTTTTAACTGATTTGACTGAGAAGCTGAACCATCTGAATCGGGAACTGCAAGGTAAAGACAAAACTGTTGCTCACATGATCAGTGCAGTAAACGCATTTAAAGCTAAGATGAACATTTTCTCTGCGCATGTGGAAAGGAAAAAAATGCAGCATTTTCCTTCTGTGCAGGCAGTGTTAAAAGACAATGTTTCTGCATCTGCAGCTTTAGATGAAGTTGTAACAAAGTACTCCCAAGTCATAAACAGATTAGGACAGGAATTTGAAGACAGGTTTTGTGACTTTGAGAAGCTTGAGCCATGCGTGTCATTTGTTACAAATCCTTTCATGTACGTAGACGTGACATCCACTGCTGAGCAGCTCAGTGCTTTGTTCAGTCTGAGCGCTACTGATGTAGAGATGGAAATCTTAACGCTGCAAATTGACATAAACCTTAAAGCTCATCAGTCTGCACCAAACTTTTGGTGCCTTGTGGACAAAGAGAAGTACAGTGGTGTGTGCACAGCAGCTATGAAAATTGCCAGCTTTTTTGGTTCAACATATCTGTGTGAATCACCCTTTTCCAATATGAACTTTATCAAGAACAAACACAGAACACGCCTGACTGATGCACATTTACAAGATTCACTGCGAATTGCTGTGTCAAATTATTCACCAGATTATAATGCACTGGTGAGCAGCATGCAGTGTCAGGCCTCCCACCTTCATAGTAAATGAACTGACGAATCAGACATTATTTCATTGTTTAAAGAGCAGCAATATTTATCAGACATATTGCACAAAATGTTAAATGTTCAGAAAGCATTTGTGAGCTTGTTAAAGGAAATAAGTGTTGTCTCCTTGGTTTAAAAAATGTTACATTTGCATTACAAATACAGCACTTCAAATGTTTGAGTAAATAAATGTTTCATGTTAAAACATGTTTTTCTATTTATTATTATTGCTGTGTAAATGACTGATAAGTGTGGAAAATAATTATTATTGATATGTGAGAAATAATTTCACAGCGTTATAATTACTGCTATTTTAATATCACCATTATAACATTTGGTATCCATGCAGTTTTGTTATTTAAGAAGTTTGTAGCAAACAGGTCGTGTGCCCTTCATGTGACTCCATGCTCATGAAGTAGCCCTCGGCCTCAAAAAGGTTGGTGACCCCTGCTCTAGTGGGAAGCAAGGATAACCGCTGTTGCTGAAAAAGGAGGTTTGCAATGTCAGTTAAACCGCTGGTCATGCTTGGCTGAGCAGAGAGTGTGGTTGGATTAGCTGCTGTAGTCATGAGGGTAGGGTCGGGTACTACCTCAGTGGGAGCAGAGGTAGCTGCTACTATGTTGGGAGTAGATGTGGCAGCTGTAGGAATAGAGGCTGCTGCTACAGCAGGTGGATTGGAGGAGAAAGCTGTAGAATGAGGCTGAATAGGTAGTCGGTAGGAGAGTTGGGTTTGTCTTTGTGCTGTAAGCATCTGAAGAGGAGTCTTGGGAACCATCTGTATATGCGTATATTGAACATCAATTGAAGTCTCTGGATCCAAATAAGTTTCCTTTACATTTTTCCCTTGTTTCTCCAGATATGAGTTCATTCCATCCATGGGTTCTGATCGATGGGTAGAGCCTGCTTTTGCTGTTGACATTTGTTTTTCATAACTCTTTAGAACTTTCACTTTTGTGTTTGCTGCAGCAATGTCAGCGTCCAGAGCACTCTGTTCTATTTCACTTTGAATCTGCGCCCTTTTCAGCTCAAGGGCGTGTTTCTTCTTAAGCACGGTGGCACGTTCACGAAGAGCTGCCTCCTCTGCTTCAGCCTTTGCACAGGCTGATGACAGTGATGATGCTTTAGTTTGAGAAGACCTCTTTGTCCGTCTAGATGTGTTGGAAACACTGTCCAAAGGGGTAATAACGGGTAATGGCTGAGACAGACGGCCTTTGAACATCTGTGCATTTTCAAGAAAAGACAAGAAGAACTTCTTTTTTGGTTCATACCATTGGACATGGTCATCTTGCCTGTTATCACCAGTCAACATGTCTTGCACCAACACATGAGCTTTGTCCAATTCATCCAATGCATCTATAAGATCTTGAATGCCTTTGTCTATAGCAGCAACACTGCCATCTTGCATGACTCTCTTTAACTCATTTTGTTTCCGTGTACAAAAACCCAATTTCCCTCTTCGGGTTGCAATGCGCTGATTCAACAGCTCTTCACCCTTGGTTTGCACATTAGCATGATTTGTAGGAGAATCAGCAACTTCATGTCCACGCGACTCCATAGGTTGTGTGCTAGTATCCTCTATCAATGCGTCAGCAACATCAACTTTGCCTGACTCGGATTGAGACATCGGCAATTTCACCAAGAGTGCTTATTTCAAATAAAGTGATGTCAACACAGAAATTCAGTTTAAATTCATGGATGTTTTCCAAAATCCAGTATTTCAAAAGTGTATGTTATACACAATTCAAACAAATCCAAGTTCCATTGTCAAACAAATCCATGTCAAGTTGAGTTTCCATGTTTTAGGCACTTCATGAAAAGTTTTTTACTTTTGTGAGTGTCAGTTTCAATTCTGTTCAACTTCAAAGGAAAGATGCTGTATAGTTATTGTTACGCGCCTATCTTGAACACTGTGCACAGCTGTTGTTCATACCTTGGTTTGATGGTTGAAGATGTTCAACATGGAGGAAGCTGGTGAGTAGGCCGCAAGCAGGTAAGTAGCAGGTGGGCAGAGGGAGAGAGGCAATGGCAGGCAGGCAGGCAAGCAAGCAGAAGGGGAAATGGCAGGCAGGCAAGCAGGTGGCATACAGTGGCATAAATCCAAATGTTTGTATTCCAAATTAAGGCTAAATAATCCAAATAAAATGGCTCAACATAAAAGGTTTGAATAAGTCAACTAAAGTGTTCGTTTCTAAGTTCAAAAGGCCTTTACTTTCCAAAGATACCAACTCTAAGTGGTAAAAAACTATATCACCACTAACCATTCCTTTGTTAAACTGAGAACTGACTGCCAAGGGAGGAGCAGTGTTGGCAATACCTTTCAAGTGTAGCTGCTAATCCGCGTGTTCTTTGAATGAAGACTTCGAGAAGATAAGTACCAATTTCAAAATGTATTTAACAATAGAACCAATTCGAGATACAAATATTACAGAGCTCCGGGCCAGTTCATAACCCTAGCAACAACAGAGTTAATTGTCAGGGCACGAAGTCTGACGACCTAACTATCCCTTGGCCCAGTCTTTTATAGTAACACACATGCAAATTCACAATGTTCATGCAATCCAATCCAGATCGCCTGCTGGGATGACCTCGTCCTCTTCCTCCAGTCCCATTTGGTGTTGGTACAGTCCTTCTTTTCCATTATTTTCCCAGGTGGCCAGATCAAAGTTCCCATTCTTCATGCAAATACGATCATCAACCCCCCCTAATGTCCCGTTTACAATGAGTGTTTAACACCCCCTGCCTGACTGGTTCCTGAGATAACAGTAGAACAAACAACAATCCTGTAAATGGAATGTCTCTGTTCTTTATTACATTTACTAATGAGTCTACCTTGCCTAACTTCTAAGAGAAGACAGGAACATATGGTGAAACACATAACAAGATAAAGACAATTCTCATCAGCAGCCATCTTTAATTGGTCACGTGACCAAAAGCCTGTGTCAAAATAAAAGCATGTGGCCTGAGGCCCACAAATCTTATCCTAAGTAAACATCGAAACTAAGAAACTAAATTGGCTCTAACAGTGGGGTTGCAATGCCCGTGACAGCAGGTGGGTCTTCAGCTGGGGAAACAGAGACATATGTTTCAGGTGTGTGGAGTAGTAGTAGTAGTGGCATCCACAGCCTTGACTTGGTAGCTGTTTGGTTGTGTCGCTGTTGCCAGCACTTTTGCCAGCCTGTCGTAGCCCCTCTGTGTCTGCATCCTCACTGTTTGCCCTGGGTGTAAGGGGGACAGTGGCCTGGTTGATTTGTCGTAGTAAGCTTTACTCTTCTCACCTGTGTCAGGGTCCTGTGAACATGCTCCTCTACTTTAGGTGAGTACATGGCTTTGGTCATGGGAATAAAATTTGTTGTGCGCTGAGAAAGCAGGCACTGAGCAGGGGACAGAAGCCCATCTCTTGGTGTGTTACGTAGGCTGAGCAGGGCACCATCTACAGCTCTTCTATCTCGTGCACATTTCTCCAGCAGGTGCTTTGCAGAGCGCAAAGCTCTCTCGGCGAGTCCATTTGACTGAGGGTACTGTGGACTGCTGGTGATGTGGCAGAAGTCCCACTTGCGAGCAAACTCTTGGAAGTCTCTGCTTGTGAAGTAGGCTGCGTTGTCTGTCATGAGCTGTTGTGGCACTCCATGAGTGGCAAATTGTCGTTTAAGTTTAGTGATCAAGGTGGCACTTGTCTTTCCAGTGAGTCTGTCTATTTCAAACCATCCGGTGTAAGAATCAAAGTACCAGATGCTCTCGTCTCTCCCATTCAAAATTGTCCGGCGCAATGAGGGACCATGGCAGGTGAAATAGAATTTGAGTGCAAAAGAAAGGAAAATAAATTGAAATTTGGAAGGGTTGAAATGGAAACTAAGTGCAAAAGAAAGGAAAAGAGATGGAAATTAGGAAGGGTGTGGTGGAGACTAGGTGAGCAAATGAGCCTGTTATGACACCTCATGCATTCACAGAAAAAAAAAGGCGCCCTGATGTTCAAAGGAGACTTGCGTCAAACGGCTGAGGAGGAGGTACATTCTCAACCATTCAACTTCTGGTGCCAGCCAGATGAGAGCTAATACATGCTGTGCATGCAGCGCGCACATGATGTGCAGACATCCTGGTTCCGAGCCTTGGAGGCAAGCCTTCGGCTATATATAAGATCAGAACTGTGTACGCATAGGCAGAGATCTCTCTGCATGCTTCCATGCATGTATCCTGACCGACTGACCGAATAAACCATCTCCTACGCAGTAACTTAGACTCATTGTTTACTTCTCAAAACGGCTAAATTCCAAGACAAATTTGATGTCAGAAGTGGGATCTTGGGTACGTCAGTCAGGAACCAACTGAGGGGCTGGCCACCTGAATCCACCAAAGGCGATTCATCCTCAACCCGACAATCTAAAGGAGGAGGAGGACCGAGGCAGTCCCGATCGACGGTCACATGGTTCCTCAAATTCCACGGCCGTATTTATCCTATTACTTGAAACAAATTACTGCGTAGGATAGACACTGACCTTACTCTGCTAACCTGCGGCTGCCACTAAATAGCCTAAGTAAACACAAAACAAATTCCTGTGAGTCTAGCGAGGCGAGACCAGGTTACAAAAATAAGTAAACACCAAAGGAATTCCTGTGAGTTTATTGAGGCAAGACCAGGTTAGGAAACGAATTCCTGTGAGGTCATTGAGGCGAGAGCAGGTTACAAAACAAATTGCTGTGAGCCCAGAAAGGTGAGACCAGGTTACAATAACACAGGATCAGGTTACCATGGGAACCTTGCAGAGTAAGGTAAGAGTCAAAGGTGGTGCTAGGGACCGACTGTCTCCAGTAATGGACATAATGACAAAAAAGTACGGGCTGGAAAGTTGTGCGTATGTAAGGTTATGGTGTGAACAGTATGGGTTTTCGGAGGGAGGATCATAAAGCGTGTGATAATTGTCTGCCCTGAGGGACAATTTAAATAAGAAAAAGAATGAGATGATGAGCAAGAAGAAACTATCAGCAAAATAATTACACGCGATGATAGATATGGAAGAAAAGTTGAAATGTTGGGAAACAAAATGTGATAACCGCGAGAGAAAGCAATGTCAGAAGGCAATGATGCAATTGAAAGTAGGGACAGTTAAGACAGTTAAGTTAAGCAAAGTTCGAGCAGAAACCTCCCCCTTCCCCTTCCTCTCCCCCTTTTCCGTCTCTACAGGAGAGTTGGAAATCCAACGCTGGACCATCCACCTCTCGAAAAAACTTCCTACCCACCGCCCTATCAACCTCCACCATCCAGCTTGACTGCCCCCTCGCGGCCTCCTACACCCCAACGGGCCCCGAGCTCACCCCTTCTGCCGCTACCCACCACATATGACCTCCAGCCGCCAGAAGGACTCCACACAACAACCTCAGGGACGGCCTGTGCGGTGAGCCCAAGAAGATCATTCTCCCCTATGTCCACCAGGGGGACGAGAGAACGAGACAACAGGCCCTTAGTACCCGCCTTCACCGTGCCAATGTGTGGGAGGCCCTCAGGGCAACCCAATGTATGTGTACAGGCCCTGGACAGAAGCAGACATCGTGGAAGCTGCAAAACACCTCACTTGTCCAGGGAAAGGAGGAGCTACAATAGCAAAAGCTCTGACTGACTTCTTTTGAGGCTACAAAGAGAGCCCTGCAGCAGAAACAACTGGCTCTCCTCAAGTATCCTCCACCAGATGGCGCCAGACAAAACGACAGAGGAGGCCCCATCTCGAGATGCGACAGCAACCACCGAACCAGGGGCAGGAAGACTCGGACACCTGTTACTACCCACCACACCTGTGGTCGGAATGGACACTGGTCACGAGACTGTCCCCGGAGGAGAGGAAGAGGCCATGGCAGAGGGTACCCGCAGTGCAGAGGACGGGGACACTCAGAGCACCAATTCCATTCGGAACCACGGCAACAATTGGACTGACTAGGAGGAGAGGTGGAGCCAGCTGAGGAGCATCCAACCACGATTCAGGCACAGTATCACACCACACCACCATGGGAACATCCGGGCGTGAACGTGACTAACCTACTCGTTTATTACGCGAATATTTCTGTTCAAATTATAAACAAATTACCTACACTAGAGGTAACCGTGCAAGAAACTAAATTTCGATTTGTGGTAGACACAGGAGCCACCTACTCTGTGATACAAGCCAAATCTCTCCCCAACACTCGCATGAGTGGCAGATCTCTGTACTCACTTGGTGCAAGTGTACATCAGAGAAACGTTCTCCGTTCCCCTCCAGTGTAAATTTGAAAACAAGACGTTTAAACATGCATTCCTGATATCTCCGACATGTCCAATAAACCTGGTAGGCCGTGACCTTATTTTAGCTCTGGGAATAAACTTAATATCAACCCCAGAGGGATTACAGGAGGCTCACTTGCCTCTCTCCAGCTGCAACCAGGTTCAGCGCTGTTGCAATACGTTGACGACCTGCTCACAATCACGCTGCTCCAACACTTAGCCACAGAAGACCAGAAAGTTTCACAGTCCAAGATGCAATACGTGCAAACAGAAGTGACGTTTCTGGGCCAAGAATAAGCAAGGATTGAAAGGCCCTCTCAGACAAACTTATTCAAGCCATCCAGCGGGCCCCTCGCCTGGTCACGGTGAAGGAACTCTTGTCATTCATAGAATTGTGTTCCTATTGCAGAGCTTTCGTCCCAAACTTCTCAGAACGGGTAAAGTCACTGAACGCTCTGTCACGCTCCCTTTCGATGAGCACCAGGATCCAAAGGACGGCGGAGACCGAGGCCGCCTTTACAGACCTCAAGTTTGCCCTACAGTCACCACCGACACTCGGCCTCTCTGATCCAGAGCGTCCATTCATCCAAACTGTTGACGAACGTCACGGGTGCATTGACGTCTGTTCTCTTGCAGTAGCATGGTGGGGCTCTGTGGCCCATGGCTTACTTCTCTTGCAAACTCGACCCAGTCGCAGCGGCTCTTCCCCAACGTCTTCGGGCCATAGCAGCAGCAGAAAAGGCTGTAGTGGCCTCCAAAGACCTAGTGGGATACTCCCCTCTCACTCTTCTTGTCCCTCACATGGTCACTGCGATCCTACATGAGTAACACACGTCCCACCTATCAGCAGCTAGGTACATCAGGTATCACACTCACCTCCTGGGTCTGCCTAATGTCACAGTCAAACATTGCAATGTCTTGAATCCAGCCACCCTCCTCCCCACCCCGGAGGAGGGCATGATTGCGTGGCAGAACTCTCTGTGTCCTGACCTCATGGATCAACCTCTTATCAATCCTTATCTTGTTCTCTTTGTCGATGGGTCAGCATCCCGGGATCTGGACACGGGCCAGTGCAAAGCCGGTTACGCAGTCTGTGACTCCCACGGAAGGTTGAATCTGCATCATTACCATCCAACTACTCAGCCCAAGCCCTTACTAGAGCTTGCCACCTTGCAGCCAACCAGTCGGTTACCATCTACACAGATTCTAGGTATGCCTTTGGCGTAGTTCATGACTTTGGAGCATTGTGGAAGCACAGGGGTTTCCTCAAGTATGACGGCGCTCCTATCCTGAGTCATTGGCTGGTGGCATCTCTTTTGAACGCTGTCCTTCTCCCCTCACAGGTCGCGATCTGTAAATGCACCGCTCATACTAATCTTTCTGACCCTATATCTGCAGGTAACGCTCGTGCAGATGAAGCAGCAAACCAGCTCCTGCTGCCCTGCCAGGCCCACCGTCCACTCTCTGTGCTGTAATGGTTCCCTCCTCTCTGTCTGCCATCCAGTCACTTGCCACACAGAAGGATAAGCAGCTCTGGTGCCAGGCGGGGGCAGTCCATACACAACACTGCTGGATGGGCCCTAATGGCAATCCATGCTTACCCTCGGCTCTTTTCCACCACTACGCCAAGTTGACTCATAGTCTCAACCTTGCGTCAAAAGGGGGGATGCTAGCAATTATGTCAGAGCATTGGTTCACAAAAGGGTTCACCCCAGTGGCTGACAAATTTTGCAAAGCCTGTGTGGTATGTGCAACACACAACCCCGGAAGACCAGCATCAAATTCAGCACAAGCAGCTCATCCTCCACCAACCCGACCGTTTGAGCATGTGATGAAGGACTTCATAGAGTTGCACCCAGCAGAACGTAAAAAATTCTGTCTGGTTTGGTAGATATGTGGTCCAAATGGGTAGAAGCAATTCCAACATCCAGAGCAGATTATTTGTTCCATATGTGTCCTGTCACCTGTGTTTATATGTGCTCCTGATTTAATGTCTTGTTTTTCCCCTATGGGGAGTTGCTGTGAGGGAGTCCAAGGGTCCACAGGTTCTTGGGTTCTCGTCTAACAGACTGGACTCTATACCATTTGGTTTGCTATATTGTGTTATGAGGTCATCAGAAAAGAATGTGTTTACTTGACCATATAAAAGGGGCTACCGAACTAAGCACTTTGGAGATCTTCACCATCAGGACCACAAAACCTCCCTCGGGCAAGCTGCAGTGTCCGACTGATACCTGACTGTTCTCTCCAGTAAACATCTCTTAAAACCAAGTTGGTGTGTACGAAGATTCCTTTCTCATCAGCATATCTCAACCACCACCAGAAGAAATTTACCACAATATCAGTCCCTTTTCTATTTCCTATCAGGCCCACAAATGACATGATCGATGAAGGGACGAGTTGTGTATATTTGGGTCGTGGCTCTGAAAATTTCTTGCAACTTTTGATATTATAGTGCATGGCAAATTCGATCATACTTACTGTTGCGAGTAGGTGTGCAGTGCATGGCTTGAATTTGTGAAGAACGATGAAATTTGTACAGAGTTTTCTCTTCCTCTTTCCATTCCCTTAGTCTGATTTGGAGAAAGCTGGTTTCCTACCTGTATTAGGACATTCCATCTGCCAATGTCAATGTTTCCCATAATAATGTCATATATTCTGATCTGCCCCTGATCTGTCTTGCCCACTTTTCCTCCCTCTCCTGCCCCCCACCACTGACTTGTATGCGTTGAAAATGTATTTTGCTCGATATGTTGCTTTTGATCCTATTGTCACTGGAGCTCTTCCTCAGCATGTTCCACATGTTGCAGGATATTTGAAAGTGGGCTTGTTTTCCAGGTGACACAAGATTGTTTGTTTCACCATCCGTACCCACTCTGGCCTCATTCAGCTTTGGAAGGTTTCTTTCAGATGAACCTCATACGGGTCAAGCGCTTCAACGCCCTTAGGGTTGGGTCAGGCCACTGTGAACATCAAAAACTGACATCAGACGCACTGAGAGTGCGCTGCTTGTCTCTTGTGGCTTTTGCATTATGGAGGTGATAGCAGTCAGATCCAGTCTCAGAGGGAATTTCTCTCAGACTGCCTCAGTGAGAGCTGAGTCTACCAGACGGCAGGCCATCCTTCCTGGAGTAAACACAACCTGGATTTTTTTGGTAGTCATTATCCAGAGACTTTTTCATCAATCGTCGAAGCTCAGACATGGTCGGTCTATATTCTTTGACAAATTGTGTCAAATCAGACACCTACTGTGATACTTTGTGAGATTGTCTTTGGGGTTACAAACATACGCCATAGTGTCTGCCACATCAGAATCCATCCATGGTATGATTACCAGGATTATGCCGTCAGTACCCAACCTCACCTATTGGCATGGTGATGGCAGGGGGCGGGGGCGGGGTCGGGGTGCTAGGCCAGGCAACCTCTCTTCTTGTTTTTAGCCCAAGTTGGGCTTGTTGTCAAGTAGTATCATGAGTATAGCAATGTTTGCTGCTGGTAGGGAGGAGTTATTGAGAAGGTCTTTGCTGAGAAAGTGAGCCAGCTGAGAAAGTGGGCCAGATCTGGGATCATTGCATTCTTCAGACTTGGAAAAAAGATGGATAAAGAGTGTTAGAAATGTGAGTGGGAATATCTATTCCTTTCTCATTGTTATGTGCTTTGAAATTATTGACTCTTTTTCTCCCTTCTCTTAGAATTCCCTGACAAAACTCAAGGTGGGAGCCAAAAAGACAGACAAGGATGGCAGCTTCAGTGTACTAACAGTTTATTTACAAAATATTTTCAACAGTGAAGGAAAGTTCAAGCTCAATGAATAGAATCCTGGAACACTCAGGTTACCACTGGTACTGATGAAACAATCTGACACTGGACAGCTGGTGTTGGCAGCTTAAAAGGCAAGCTAATCAAGCTGATTAGCTGCAGGTGTGAAGGCAGCCAGCACAACAGATGGGTAAACCTCACCACCTAGTGAAAAAACAGAGCATCACAAACCAAACACACAGACCAGATACAGGAGCATAACACATTGCAAAGGCTTTTTAATTTGGCGTAAATACCTGATTTGCTTCCTGTTTCTTCTTTCATATATTTTGTCGTAACTGTGTTTTCAGATGGTCTAATTGTTTTTTACTAAAGCTCTCTTTAGATGGAAAACCTATTTCTAAAGGTGTGCAGTTTTGAACCTTCTATTTCTCTTGCTGTATACAAACCCCGGACATATCACATCAACAACTACAACACGGCTATGAACAACTTATTACCAGGTATGAGGCATTACCCCTCAAACTCTCTGTCTGAGTCAGGTCACCATTGTCCTTGCGCATGTGGTTGGATGCAGGCAGGCAGGCAGGCAGGCAGGCAGTCTTTATATAGCATCTTTTACAATCAGAATTGTTTTAAGGTGCTTTCCAGAATCCCAGGGCCTGACCCCAGACAAGCAACAGTGGCAAGGAAAAACTCCCCTTTAACAGGAAGAAACCTTGAGCAGGACCAGGCTCATATAGGGGGACCCTCCTGCTGATGGCCGGCTGGGTAGAGAGAGAGGAGAAGGGGGAGGACAGGTAGAGGAGATAATAGGTAGGAGAGGAGAGGAGAGATAGGGGAGCGGTAGAAGAGAGAATAGGCATAGAGATCGTATTTGTATAAAAGAAAAACAGAAAATTGGTTAAATGTGCAAAAAAAAATTAGAATCTCATGTAGGTTAGCCATTGCAATTTGTGGACATCTAAGTAACTGCTTCTGGTCTTGCTTTTTGGTCGATACAAAAGTGCTTGCTTCAAAGATGGCCTATTTTGTTTAGTTAATGACGTGGTTTTAAAAAAAAGTGTTCACATCAAATGTATGCTTTTGTCCATTTTGTGTTCTATTTGAGGTACTTATTAAATCAGCCAGGCCTGTATGTAAAGTTTACAGATGTAGAAAATAATTTCAGATATGAGGTTAAAAAACTTAAACTGTTGATGCTTTTTAGTATAAGCCTAGTATACTTTGTTATACTATTATTTAATATATAAAATTTGTATCAAAGAAGTAAACTTCAAGAATACTGTGTAGTGTTAGTGTAAAAAGGATACTTGAAGTACACTAGAATAAACTACGTTTTGCTAAGGGAATGAGAAAGGAATTGTGGAAACTTAGAATTATTTAGAATACCAGTTAAAGAACCACTGGTTAAACTTTGTTAATGTCTGTTACAGAATCATGTGCATTTTTTATCTTTCTTTGATTGTAACCATTTGTCTCTCTCCTTTATCCTCTGGTATATAGGTGTGGCTACAGAAGACAAAAACAGCCTTTTCAGCACTCAGCTTTAAAGTAATTGGTGTCCAGAGGAGATATTTGACTTCTCTTTGGATGATACAGGTGGTCCATAAAACTGAGAGAATAATCTCCCAATATGGTGACATTCTGTCCTCAGAATTCACTGTCATGCTTTCATGTTGCTGTTTGTCTTTCATCCTAACTGCCTTCAGGCCTTCTAAACCTGGATGGCCTTGTTATTTTTATATACTTTCTTTACTTTCAAGAATTGCTTCAACTAAACTGCCCTTTGGTGAATTAATGAGATGATCTGAATCTGAAAGGTGGAGATTTTCAGGATGAATTGAAAGACAATATGAATGGGAAATACAATGCTCCAGTATCTTTATAACAACAGGAATACGCTGCCCTCGTGCATCAGGGCGGTTAGAACAGCAAGCACATGGATCAGAGTCCATGGAAAAGTGCTTTGTTTGGATTAAAAATAATAATAAAACCAAGCCAACTTGATGAAACTGGGTAATATGCGACAGACACTGAATGAGATGAGAGCGGTGGGAGCCTACGTGACTGTTCCTACTATTACAAGTGTGTAAACTGCTACACAATTACTTTGGCTGAATAAGTAAACACTTCATGGCAGGGTTGACTCTAATGGTGGTGCAAGCTGATGGGAAGTTCACGACTGTGAGCACAGAGTGGCACCACAGCATCACTAATGCTTCCTCACTCAGACTGCAGACTCTCTCTCACCATGTTCTCCTGCAGAAAATACTTTTCTGATTTCTATTGCACAGTTTTCAGTTCTTTCTGCCTTTTGTCTGCTTCTTTGTCACACAAGCACACTTGCACATGCCATTTTATCTGTGAATATACGGCCAGATGCTTCTAGTTTTTTTGCTTTTAACATACATTTAAATCCATTCACAATTTAGTCTGTCAGAGGCCTGAAAAGGTCACTGAATTTAACCCCCGGTTTGAGGGCCCATAGCACTGGCATACATTCACCTAGAAAGACCTTTCAAACTTTAAAACGTAGCTACAAAGGTCCTGAGTCACCTGTCCCCACAGGTTAGGCTTTAGCAACGTGGTCCATCTGGGTCTGTTGATTTTTTCCCCCTTATTTGTCCCTTAATTTGAAGTATGCCTCTGACTTATAATGCAGAGAAAAAAGGAGAGATTATAGCAAATCAAAATACTTTAAATACAGACAGAAATTTAGTGCCAATGCAAAATATGCAACAGACCTGAAACACAGAACATATTAAAGTTTATTTCAGGTCCAAATATGCTTCAGATCTGAAACACAGAGAAAAACTTAGATCATACATCTAATGTAAATATATGTCTGACGTGGAATACAGATCTACAGATCAAAAGCTGATCTCAGATCAAAATATGCCACAGACGTAGAATACAGCAAAAACCACAAGCATACCTGAAAATCCCCCTTTTGGCCTAGCTAGGCCAATACTAGCAATTCATTGACCACTTCCTTTGATGTGATGACGTGTGTTTCCCCAGGGATCAATCATTATAATCTTAGCCCTGCTGAGGTTGACTCTGTTGCTGAAGGTTCAGCAACCTCACTGAGAATCACGCTTGATTATGTTGCCCCCCTGAAAAAGAAAATAGTAAATCAGGGGAAGTGTGTCCCCTGGTATAATTCACATATCAGGACCCTCAAGCAGAAAGTGCGAAGACTGGAAAGGAAGTGGCATTCTTGTAAAATAGACAGCTATCATGTAGCCTGGAAAGACTGTCTATTAGTTTACAAAAAGGCCCTTCGCAAGGCTAGAACAGCTTATTTTTCTTCTTTAATTGAGGAAAAAAAGAACAACCACAGGTTTCTTTTCAGCACTGTGGCCAAATTAACTAAGAGTCACAGTGATTTAGATCCACGTATCCCTTCTTCCCTTAGTGGTGAAAACTTCATGATCTTCTTCACTGATAAAGTTCTAGCTATCAGAGAGAAAGCTAACCAGGCCATCCCAACAACTGGACCATCACCAGATGTGCTGACTGTGGGAACATACAGGTTCTCCAACGAGCCCTTAAACTCCTTCACCCCTATATATTTTTCCGAGGCGTCATCGCTAATTCAGAAATCCAAGACCACCACGTGTCTTTTAGATCCCATCCCAACACACCTGTTGAAGGATATTTTAGCATTGATAGGCAGTTCTATCCTGGACCAGATCAATGGTTCTTTAGTGTCAGATTATGTACCCCGGTCCTACAAGGTGGCAGTGATTAAGCCGTTGCTTAAAAAACCATCACTGGATCCTGACGTATTGGCAAATTATAGGCCAATATCCAACGTTCCTTTTATCTCTAAAGTTCTTGAGAAGGTGGTGGTGACTCAGTTACTGGAGCACCTGCAGAGGAACAGCCTGTTTGAGATGTTTCAGTCAGGCTTTAGAGCTCATCACAGCACAGAAACGGCACTTCTTAAAGTTACTAATGATCTTCTCATCGCTTCAGATCATGGACTGGTCTCTATGCTGGTTCTGCTGGACCTCAGTGCTGCTTTCGATACTGTTACAGAGACTGGAACATGTCTTCAAATTTCCTCCTCCTTAACCCAGGAAAAACTGAGGTCATGGTGTTTGGTCCTGAACCTCTCAGGGATAGATTAGATCACATGATCACTCTAGATGGTATCTCATTAACATCTAGTCTCTCTGTGAGGAATCTAGGAGTAACTTTTGATCAAAATCTCTCCTTCAACTCACACATTCAATTTGTCTCTAGAAGTGCCTTTTTTCACCTGAGGAACATCACAAAGATTAGGAACCTACTGACGCGGCATGATGCTGAAAAGGAAGTACTGCAGCCAGTATCCACAAATCTGCTCCGATCCTTGTATAAAAATAATTGATCTACTTTATACGACATTACTTTTCAAATATCTGCCGATATTTTCACTGTTAATAGTTAGCTGCGCTTTATCTTTAATATAATAAGAATATAATGTTCGGGATCTGAGGATTGGGGTTAAATGAATTAATGTTTGGCTTTTATTGCATTTGAATTTCACCATGTGACTCAAATCATCACTAAACACAGGAGCAATTTCAGATATTATTCAAAAAAACAAGAAATATTCCTCAATTTCAGGAAAAAAAATGGATCATTTAAAATTAAGTAATTCATAAAAGAAAAACTGATTAGGCCATTTAGGCTGATTAGGCTGCCAAACAATCTGAACAAGCAGAGTGGGGTCATCCACTCGTCATCCATGGGGTATTCACGCAGTTCATGCTGGAAGTTGCGACGACGACGGGCGGGTTTTTTGACCTTTGGAGGCTTGGGATCAACTAGAACACATATTATAAAAGTCTGTTAGTGTTCAGAAGTTTCTCCCTTCCTGTGACTCGCATTCATTTCCCAACAAAGCCAGATACTTACATTTCAGAGTCCAGACCGGCTGGTCTTCATCGGATTGCCACAATTCTTCAGTGTGTTCCCCTGTTCAGAAACACCATCATCATGATCATCACCATCTTCTCTATTGCTTTCACATGTGAATTTTGGGTTAATTTGTTCTCACCAGAGTCTGGTGGCTGGCCGCTGTGGGCCTCACTGCTCAGACAGTTCTGGTCTTGCAAGCTGCTGTTTCCTGTTGTGTGGGCCCTTTGCTCGCTAGAACCAGCATATTCAGTTGGGTGACCGTCATCGGCTTCTGTCTGACAGCCCTTATCCTTGTTCTCTGCTTGTGCATGGCACTGCTCCTCCTACATGGCCAGGCAGAGGAAGACATGGATCAGCATTTTCACATCTGCTTGTGCACTTCTTCGTGAGACCTATGTGGAGCGTACGAGGCAGGGGGAGGCAGAAAGACCTGTGTGATTAATTGAAATTTTAAAAAACAAAGAAGAAAAAGAAGAAAATCATTTTTATACCTCAGATAGAACGTTTGAGAGTTTATCTGAAGCTAAAGAGGACCGAAGGGTGGTTCTGGTAGTGAAGAAACATCATATAAGTCTGTACTGAGACAAAGAAAACGAGGTGTGATCCAGCAGGACCACACGGTTTTGAAGGACACACACACACACACACATACACACACACACAAACACACACATATAGATGTATGATGCTGGAGCAGTGGTGAACATAGAAAGACCGTAAAATATTTAAGTTTCTTCTTGCAGGTTTACATGTTTATGTGATATCTTTAAAAAACCTTATTTAAAGTGATTTTGAAAAATTGTTTTTATCCGATTTGGACCTTTTGGGTCTTACGGTGTGGCTCACACTGTGCAGCTGTGTGTGGGGCCTGCAATCAGCAGCCAGCTCAGGCTAGTGAGAACGGATGTTTACTTTCTAACTAGCAGAAGTAAACAGGAAATGGTTCTGGACTTCAAGAGGTGGAGCTAGTTGACTCCTCCTAGGAGGGAGGCAGAGAGCTCCTCCTCACTCAACTTTCTCACTCCCTAACATGACAACTTCTGCAGGAGAAGACACTGAACACACAGACGCTGAATTCTTTAATGCGTGTTGGAATTTTGAGAAAAGAAATATACTGGGGCATAAATGCAGCAGATTTATCTATTTGGCTGACTATTGTTTATAATTAAATGATTGTTTAATAATGATAATTTGTTAGAGCCATTATATTAAAGTTATCTCTTATTTGCTTTTACCTTGTTATATTCCTTATTCTTGTTATATTGTTTCTCATTACTTAATGTTTCTTATTATTTGCTAATGCCTAATGTTCATGATGCTTGATGTGTGAACTCGAACTTCTCTGGTCAAGGGCGACAGAAATGCAGCTGCTGTGGGGAAGTGACATTGACCGGAGATAGCGCTGCAGGGCATGACACAGGAGGTGTTCTTTTAATCTGTCTGATGTGGAAGAATGTGTTGTTTGCAAGCTAAGCTAATCAAATCAGTGAAGACCTACGTATAATCTCACCATTATGATTTACAGTCTTTTGCTTTGTTTGGGACCTGCTATCTTGTGTTTCCCCCCTCCCTTTAGGCACATTTGAATTCTGTGTAACTAGGGACCTCCTCATTTCAATAAAAGAAGGATGGCGGAAGTTGTGCGTCAGAACGTGTTGGAGATCTGTAACTGAGCACATCTCTCCGTTCTCCTTGCAAGTAAAATTCAAAATTGTTGTCTTTGCCTCATTTGTTCTTCTCATGTTTCAGGTCGTTTGAACCGAATGTGGCGGACGCCTAACAGGACTCAGTATATCTCCTCTCTAAATTGACAACGCCACCCCAGGAATTCCACCTGGAGAATTATTATCAAGGCCACACAAGTGTTTTCTAGTGAGGAGAAGAGACTGGTCCAATGTGCAAAATTAATACTTTTATTTCCGAATATCCTCTAACAACAATTACTAAAATACTCTCACACACCCATTCACACACAGTCAACGTGCAGATATTAAATTCATATTCAAAATTTAACAGTTATCTTTAAAACACCTGCACCCCACAGGGTAGGATCGGCACCACTTAGAAAATAACAGGAAACATACACAATAATAGAACCCAAATAAACATACAAAAATAACCCACACAGCACACAAATAACACAAATAATCAAATCCAAATAACATGCAAAAATAACCCACACGAGCAAAAAGCACACTTAGTCAAACCCAAATAAACATGCAAGGTAACCCACACAAACAAAGAGCACACTTAATCAAACCCCAAATAACATGCAAAAATAACCCACACAAGCAATGCACATCACAAATCAGCCCCAAATCCCTCCCCCCGCAACAAAACGTTAAACCAAAATAAAGGCAATCCTAGTCCTCCTACAGGCGCAGTTCACTCACACACTCGCACTTTAGATTGGACCCCACACGATGATACCTCTCAGAGGTAGACAGGAGTGACAGTCGGGAGCATACGCAATAAACCCGATGCGGAGGGCAAAACAGCAGCCGGCCAACAGCAACGGGAGGAAAGTGCACTAGAGCCGGCACTTGTAACAATTTCTCCTGTTAAGAGAAAAAGCAATTTTAGGTTCCCGACAATAATTGCCCATATGGTGAAGCTAAAAGCAGCCGCTACGTACCGTCAGGTGAAGGAAAGAAATCTCTAAAGTGGAGACGCACACCGAGCCACTATAGTAGTGCCTCTACTAGGTAGCCACTAGGTAGTGCCTCCCGCTAGGAGGGCTAAACAGCTGACGAACCAAAGACACCCAAGGCTCCCCAGCTCTGATGACAGCAGACCCAGGTGTGCATGGGATAGCACGGCCCGACCGCACAGCAATCAGATGAGGAGGACCAAGTGAGGTGTGGCGTGGCACCCAAAAGCTCGACAACAAGAGAGCAGCCCGTGCAGCACAGTCTCCTTTTAAGGGGAACGCCACAGCTGCAACTGCCCGAACAATTAAGGTGATGGGCAGCACATGAACTCCATGCTGCCACGCTAACATAATTGCTACAGTTTAATAAAACAATGGTAATAACACATTAATTAATATTTTATTGATAACTAATGATAATGTACAAGAATTATACACTGTACTTTCTTGAAGGAGTTTAATAGTTTATGAATTTTCCTTTTTCCTCTTTACATTTTTGACACATCTGTCACATTGCGTCAAGGCTCAAAGCGAAGTGACATCACATGCTCAGGCCCGTTTTCCAATTCATTCTGTAGAGAACCACTAAACAAACAGCGGCGCTAGTGAAAAAAAAATAATGCTCCTTTTTCCACACACAGCTCTTCCAAAAAAATCCTCCACCATATGAGTTAGAATTTGACTACATCAATATCTATCTGCTGTGACGGGTGCAGTTAGGACCCAAATGCAGCACTCTGGAAAGCTGGACCGTAGTAATGACTTTTATTAACACACGGGCAAACAGGAACTCAGGCAGACCAGGAAACACAGGAAATAGTCCGTTCTTCAGGCTCTGGGCCCGCACAAAGTCTATGGGTTGCAGGCTCGGGGAGTGGGACGAGCAGCAGCGAAGTCCGAGCCGGGCGGAGAAGTCTAAACCAGGTGAGCAGACAGGAACCAGAGACGCTGAGGCAGAAGTCGTAGTAAGGGGCAGAAAGCAGGTAGGTTGTCCGGGGAACAGGCAAGGCAGGCAGAACGAAGACAGGCAGGGTCGGTAACGGGTAATCCGGCAGGGAAACAACGCTGGAAAGTCTTGCATGTAAGCAGAAGAACAATCTGGCACTGAGTGAGTGTGAGGCTGGAGAATATATACACTGGAAGGTGAGCTGATTGATGAGTGAGGGCAGGTGTGTGATCGATGAGTGAGGGCAGGTGTGTGATCAGTGACTAAGAGCAGGTGTGGTGATCAGAGGGTGTGGTGTGAGCAGGGCAGTGGAAAAGTACTGGGACAGGAGGGAACTGGGGAAAAGGGGCTGTGACATCTGCAACTTGCTGTACTTAGCCAGAAAGGTAAATACAACATTAAGGATGAGGACAACCAAACTGTAGGTAGATGGTATGTGAGGGTGAACCACATAGATGTGAGGAGAAAGTGAAGGAAGATGAAAAAGAGTAGATCTCAAGGCGGAGCCGTTAAACGATCCAGATGAAATACTATTCACAGACGGATGTTGTCTCAGACACCCACAGGAGGGGCTGAAAGCTGCCAATGCAATAGTTAGAAAGTCAGAAGAAGGTTTGAGGAAGTGGAAACAGGAAGGATTACAGGTAAAGAGCGTGCTCAACTTGCAGAATTGAAGACATTAGAAATATCAAAGGGGAAGAAAGTGACTATTTCTACAGGTGGTTATGATCCTACTATTAGGCGTGTGTTGGTGTGGCAGGGTGTGGCCTGCCCTCCGAACAGGTGCCATATGGAGGTAGTGCCTTAATTGGTGGGTGGGGAGAAAAAGGTTTATATAAGGCACTGCCTCCAGCTGGCTTTAGTTGACTTCCCCCTTCGACGAAGGTGTAGCGTGGTTGCAGCTTATCTGGGCTGTTTGACCAACTGAACCTGTCCCAGAATGAGCATGCTGTTTGGCAGCGCCAAGGTAAAAGCATGGCATGCTAACGCATATTTCATCTGGTTATGACGTAAAGTGCAACAGTGCTGGAACGTGTGCTTGCTACTTGTTGCAGAAGGTTGGTGCTTCCTCCCGCCATCCTTCCGTCCAGAGCGCTTTGCCGTAAGGGCGTGCGCGCTAGTTGGCACTGGGCAGGTAAGGCGCAGCAATGCGCGTCACTGACTCCCCCACTCACTTAGTTGATAAATGGTAATGGGGCTGTTCTCGCTGCAGTTGGCTGCCGGCTGGTGTCAGTGGGTCACGATGCCCCAGCGGGAACCCCTCATGGAGTAGATTACCTCGCCTACTGGACCCACTGCTGCTTTGGCTCGGTCCTTTGGTTCGGGATTCTCTCCCTCTCCCCTCGCTCCCCTTTGCTCGGAGAAACGGCGCTGAGACGTGGTGGTGCCGCCGAGGCGACCACGGAGCTTTTGCCTAAATTTTAGACTCTTAACAGTGTGTAAATTGTATCAATTTATATTTACTTTTTTTAGGTTTTGCTTTTCGTGTCTTGGTTGACGTTGTTTTCTTTTAGACGACCTGGTCACCATTTATTTGACTGTCCGTGTGAGGTGTGTGGCGTGTGCGCTCGTCGTGTCTGATTGTTTATCATTGTAAATTTAATTGTTCTCTTTTCTTTGTGGACAGGTGCCGCGGGCCACGGCGGGGACCCAACCCCTGGTGGAGGGCGTTTTCATCACACCTCTCGTGTGTAGTTTTGTTTGTAGTAGCACGGGTGTTTTTAGTTTGTTTATCTCCCCTAATTGAGTTTTACCTGCCGGTGGGGCCCCAGCCCTGTCCACCCCCTTTTGTTTGACTTTTGTACAGCCGAGTTATTTTGGTGTTGAGTTGGATTTAATAAAATTGTACTGCCTAACCCTCAATCCTGTCTCTGCCTCTGGAACCGAACCGTATTTGCGCGTGCCTGTTTCCGGTTAATTCCTGGGGTGAAATTCCCCAGGTGGCGTTGTTCTTGACCGTTCCCCCTCGCTCCACCCCGCCACATTGGCTAAACCAGAAAAGTGAGGTAATAAATCTGAGAAGAGTGCTACGTTTGCTCAAGATCTGACCGATGACAGTTCAGGGTCAGAGACTGAAGACTCAGACAGTAATTGTTCTTCTTCTGAGGAGAAACGTTTCCTGAGAAACCTTGAGAGTATGGAACAGTGTCGTTTAGACATTAGCTTGTCTAGAATGCCTGACGCTCAGAAGATGTTAGAAAAACAATTAGAGGGCATGGAGAAAACAGTGCAGGTCATTAAGGAAGGGAAGGTTTTCAAAGCTGATGACCTCTGACTATACTTTGCGTTCCAAAAAGGAGAGTTATCCTAACAAAATGTTTCCTGTTGTTCGTGGACAAAATTTTGAATATAAACCTTGGCAGAAGTCCTACATGTCCGATATCTTAGAGAAGCCACCTATCCTTCAGGAAGGGGCACACCCCTCTCGAAACTGGAGGAACTTTTGATTGGAACACAACCCGCTTTTGGAGACATTAAAAGACTCTTAGCTAATCTCATTGGTGTGTCAGCTATGGAAGAACTTTTGCAGAAGATTGGCATGCCTCGGTTCATTGCAACAGCAGTAAATGATGCTGAACTGTTTTCTGCTCACAGAGGCCAGTTTTAGGGGGCATTGAAAGATGCGTTTCCAACAAACATACGTTCTGATAACATACTGATTGAACCGTTGGGTGACCAAGAAAACCCCAGAGCATATGTCTCAAGAGCTCTACAAACTTGGCGTAATGTTACAGGCAGTGATCCTGACACAAACTAAATGGAACAGTCTATTATTAGAGCTGAAATTCAGAAGGGATTGCCACTGCCAATGCGTAGTAAAATAGCAGAAGTGGTTGGTCTTGGGAACATGATTAAGAGTGTTTATATTGATCACATTGCTCATCAGGTTAAACTATACCGTAGAAAGGAGCAGGAAAGTCAAGATCAAGAAGCTCTCAGAAAACTTACCCAAATGCAGATGGTTGATAATAAATGGAAGGAGAAAAACAAGCAGTAGTGATGGAAAGCCAACCTGATCAGACACCACAAGTGCAGCCAAACCATATACCAGGTCAATCATACCAATCTCCATCTGTGACCTCTGTTCCACCAGTACCTCAGCAATATTACTTACACTTTGCAGGGCTTTGCTAATGAAACTATAAGAGGTTTTGAACATCTCTCCAACACAGAGAGTCACAGACTTACGCTGTTGAAATGGCTTGAGATTACATCTTGGTCAAAGAAGGGGGTTTGTGTGTCTTTGAATCTGACAGGAGATGCCAGTTTTACTTTGATTCTGGACAATTGTGATCATATAACGAGCGTGATTGATGCTTTGAAGAAAATAAGAGATGCATTCGGTCCTTTTGAAGGCACAGGAACATCAGCAACGGCGTGGCTCCAGGACAAATTTGGTTCAATGGGAGCTATGTTGCTTCAGGTTCTTAGTGCAGTCGTAGTGTCACTAGGTGTGATGTTTTGTTTCAGTACTTTGGCATTAACTTGTGCCAAGGCAATGATATTACGTTGGATTGGTGTGGTGTTGCCTGGCGATCAGACTCAGATGCTGCTCTTAAGCAATAAAGTTTCAGATTATTCAGATGAGGAAGACATTTCCGACAGCATGGTAGATAAATATCCAGTATAATCGGTTGAGATATATTCTTATGTTATCTTTTATATTTAATGGCATTTATGTTTTCGTTTCGTCTGTTGTGATACCAGTGACAAGGGGGGAAATGATCACATAACCTTCTTAATGGTGATGTTTTGATATGTTTGTATTGTACTCCTTTTTAAAGAAATCGATGTTTTGCTGCAAGAATACTGGCACCTCTCTTCTCTGTTTCCAGTACAGTAGTTGGGGATCTGCAGTGGGGTGACAGCGATGTTGGAATGGACTCAGAAATTCAAAGTGAACTGTGAAAGATGCTGGAGGACCCTGAACAAAGATGTAAATCTGAAGATCCTTCATCAGGGGATTATGAACTACAATTCGAAAATCAATGTTTGATGTGTTTAACATATATAACTGAAGTTTTATGATAATAAAGTTATTCAGGGGATTTCATCATTAGGCAGATGCTATGAGAACTCAGATTTTTCCTTGTTTTGATCAACAGGGAAAGGGGTTCTTCAGCAGGGAAAGGTCCAGGGTAAAGTTCAATGGGTCGACCAGCCTGACCATGGACATTTTTGATTTTGTTTTTGAGTGTCTCGTATGTGTTTGCCAAACTCTCCCCTAATATAACCTTTTTGCAAATTGGCTTGGAGTACCATAGGTGGTTGCCGTAAACGAAGGGACCGTGAGAGAATGTTCCTGTCTAGAGTGTTTTGATGGTTTTAAACTGAAAGAGGTCTGTCAGATGGGTTATTCGCTCTCATACTCCACTAAATTTTCAAATGCTAATCAAACCTATTTAATCATTTTTTGCTCATGTATATCACATTGTACGACTTTATTGATTACTGTCACCTTCAATTAGATTTGACTGTCCTTTTATTTTTTGAGACTCTGTGTAGTCTCGAAGGAGGGAATATGTAGTGTCCGAAGAATGTGTATTGTCCCTATCAGATCCTGACGTTTGACCTCTGAGGATCTTAGCTTTAGAGATCTTTTCTTCTTCAGCCATCCTGGCACCATCTCAACATGTTCCATTTGTGTCCTGTCACCTATGTTTTTCTGTGCTCGTGATTTAATGTCTTGTTATCCCCCAAGTGGAATTGCTGTGAAGGAGTACAGGGGTCCACAGGCTAATTGGGCCCTCAGAGTGGACTCTATACCATTTGGTTGGTTATATTGTGATACAAGGTCACAAGAAAGGAATCAAATCAATCTTTACTTATATAGCGTCTTTTACAATCAAAATTGTTTCAAGGCGCTTTCCAGAATCCCAGGGCCTGACCCCAGACAAGCAACAGTGGCAAGGAAAAGCTCCCCTTTAACAGGAAGAAACCTTGAGCAGGACCAGGCTCATGTAGGGGGACCCTCCTGCTGATGGCTGGCTGGGTAGAGAGAGAGGAGAGGAGAGGGAGAAGGAGAGGAGAGGAGAGGACGGGCACAGAGCACAGGAAGACATACAAAAATACACTATTTATACAGCATGTCAGCGGGGCTGGAGGTCATCATGCAGCTCCCAGGGCGGCGATACCTGTAAATGAATAGAGAAGGGGGGGGGGAGCAGAAAAACTACACAAGAATCAGCATAACTAGTCTACTTGACGAGGAGGAGGAGAGGAGAGGAGAGGAGACCATGACCCAATGGGGTGACAGAGGCCTGTCAGGTGATCATGTTTCCGGACCCCGGCAGTCTTGGCCTATAACAGCATAGCTAAGATGTTAACCTAATGATTAGACAACCCCCTAAGTATGATATGTCTATGTCTATAATAGTAACTGGAACGACAGAATTAGTAACAATAAGCTTTTTTCAAAGAGGTAGGTTTTAAGCCTAATCTTAAAAGTAGAGATGGAGTCAGCCTCCCATAGAGAGGGAGGCTTCCCCCTGCTATGGAAAAGGGAACTGGTTCCATAGCAGGGGGGCCTGGTAGCTAAATGCTCGGCCCCCCATTCTACTCCTAGTGTTATCAATATCAATCTTTATTTATATGGCACTTTTCATACGCTAGGTAGCACAAAGTGCCTCACAAAAGGATAAAAACAGCAAAGAGAACAACAGAATTAAGAAAAGGACAGACACACACACATGCATACAACACACTTACACACACACCCACACACATAAACAAGCTGAGGCAAGCTGAGACATGGCTGGGCACCGAGACCTGAGGCGAAGGAGACGCCACTTTTGGAGGCCCACCAGGCCGAGGGAGGTCACGGTCCGTGACCACAGGTGGTACCGCCACAAAGACCACCCCGACCCGGACAGACCGGAGGCTCCACACCAAAGCACAGAGCCCCCTAACCACCCAGGCCAGGGTCGACAATGGGACAGCACCTCCAGCGGTAGACCGGAAACATCTCCCAGCCTGGCAGGCCCCCATGAGGAAACATCATGAGGAGACACTGGAGCTAAAAACTGAAGGACTGAAACAGTAAATGGGATAAAAAGGTATAAAAGCTAAAAGCTGAGGAACTAAGAACTGGAGTAGTAAAACAGTACTAAGACTACAACAGACTAAAACAGTAAATGGGATAAAAGGTGTAAAGACTAAAAACTGAGAATAAGAACTGAGGGAGTAAAACAGTACTAAGACTACAACAGACTAAAACAGTAAATGAGATGAAAGGTGTAAAGACTAAAAACTGAGAGACTAAGAACTGAGGGAGTAAAACAGTAAAAGTGTCAAGTAAAATAAGGATAAGACATAAAATAAATTGAAAATAATCAGAAAATCAATTAAAGGCTTGATTAAAAAGGTGTGTCTTGAGCCTCTTTTTAAAAATCTCAACAGTCTCTGCGGCCCTGAGGTTCTCCGGCAGGCTGTTCCACAGTCGGGGACCATAATAACTGAAGGCCGCTTCCCCGTGCGTTTTAGTGCTTACATGTGGAATGGTTAAAAGGCCGGTGCCGGAGGACCTCAGAGTCCGCGAGGGTTGATAGAATAAAAGCAGGTCAGATAAATAAGTCGGGCCAAGACCATTAAGACATTTAAAAACTAATAAAAGAACCTTAAAATCGATCCTGAAACGCACGGGTAGCCAATGCAGCGATTCTAAAACCGGTGTGATGTGCTCCCGCCCTCTGGTCCTCGTCAGCACTCGTGCAGCTGAGTTTTGTAATAATTGTAGGTTTGTGATGCTCTTTTTTGGAAGACCAGAGAGCAGGGCATTACAATAATCTAAACGACAAGAGATAAAAGCGTGCATCAGCACCTCCGTGCTGGCCTGAGAGAGAAACGGGCGGACTCTGGCTATATTCTTCAGGTGGTAAAAACCTACCTTGGTTATGTTTTTGATGTGTGGAATAAAACTAAGCTCAGAGTCAAGGATCACACCCAGATTTTTTACAGATTGAGATGGCTTAAAATCCTTCAATTTTGGAAAAAGTTTCTCTCTCTGACCTTCAGGACCAATAACTAAGGCTTCTGCTTTGTCCTGGTTGAGCTGTAGGAAGTTTTCTGCCATCCATGACTGGATATCTAGAATACAGTTAAAAAGGGCATCAACTGGCCCTGTGTCATCAGGAGCCACGGCGATGTACAGTTGTGTATCGTCAGCATAGCTGTGGAAGCTGATGCCATGGCTCCTGATGACATCCCCAAGAGGAAGCATGTAAAGATTAAAAAGGGTTGGACCTAAAATTGACCCTTGGGGAACCCCACACTTTGTCTCATGGATTCTCGAGGAGCATGTATCCATACTTACAAAGAAGCTTCGATCACTAAGGTAGGAGGTGAACCAGTTAAGAACAGTACCAGAGAGGCCGACCAGGTTCTTCAGTCTATTCAATAAAATATGGTGGTCTACTGTATCAAAAGCGGCGGTCAGATCCAGTAGAACCAACACCGTGTTACGAGCTGTTGTACCAGGACCCGAAAGCAGGCAGATCGTCTCCCAAGAAACTTTATTGAGGATCACAGGAATGTATTTAACTCACAGGAGATGGAGACCACGATTAGTTCTAAATCCAAGTCGGAAAAGCAAACTCACAACAAACAATCCCGAGCGGGATCAAAAAGTAGTCCGAGGAGAAAAATCCAACCGATAGTCCATAAATCGGGTTCCAAGTAATCCACACAGGAATTAGTCACTATGAGAATCCAGGAAGGTGTAGTCGGGGTTTTTGGAAATTAGACAAAACACACCAACGCTGGCAAGCTGTGGGAACAGTCCTATAAATAGGTGGCTTGATCACCGATAGTCTGCAGGTGCGCCAGTCCCTGGAGCCAGCTGCGGCTGAGACGTGGCTCCACCACGCCCCCTTCAGGGAGAAGAAACCACAATAGAGTTCCCAGAAGCTGGGAACCTGACACCTAGATCGCACCGCATCGCCCCCAGGGGGGCGCGGCCCACTATTTGAGAAGGATTGCTCTATAGTGTTAAATATGTTATTGTTGGTGGATGAGTGTTCTATGGAAGCAGCAGAGAGGTATGTAAGACTACAACTCTGCATCGTGGTCTGGACCCTGGATTGTCAGGTCACTTTGGGTCTAATAAAATTAGCCAAATTACTAGAAATGAGAGAGGCACCATCACGTGTGGGATGGACACCGGCTCTCCTAATCAGACCAGGTTTTCCCCAAAAAGTGCTCCAATTGTCTATAAAGGCCACCTGGTTTTCGGGGCACCACCGTGACAACCAGTGATGAAGAGATGACATACCGCTAAACATTTCATCGCTGGCCAGATTGGGGAGGGGACCTGAGAATGCTATGGAGTCCGACATCGTTTTTGCGTAGCTGCACACCGACTATGTAAATTTTGATGACCTCCGACTGACGAAGCCGGGTGTCGTTTGCTCCAACGTGAATAATAACTTTATGTTTACGTCTCGCCAGCAGCCATAAATTTGCTTCTATGTCGCCCGCTCTGGCCCCCGAAATGCATTTAACTATGGTCGCTGGAGTCGGCTTCACGTAGCGCAAAACAGAGCGGCCAATTACCAGGGTCGGTTTCTCAGCGGGTGTGTCACAGAGTGGGGAAAAACGCTTAGCCACGGGAAGCGGGTGGTGGTGCACCGTGGGCCTTTGTTTTGGGCTACCCTTCCAGTGAATTGTCACCCAGCCACCCTGGCTTGTCGGCTGCTCGGCTGCTGCCGGGGGACCACTAGCTGTAGCTACGCTAGGCGGCTCTGCAGCAGCTAGCTTATCCTGTCTACCTGACGCAACTCCAGCTAACTCCAAGCTGCGGAACCACGTCTCAAGCTCGCTAAGTCTTGCCTCCATAGCCGTAAATAAACTCCACTTTCTGCACCTATTCCCTTCACTAAAGGAGGCATAGGAGTAACTAAAAATTTCACACGCTGAACAAACAAAGACACCGGGTGAAACAGACAGTGAGGCCATGCTAATGCTAATAGTCAGCAAAGCCCTGTATTTTTTTAATATGGGTTGTTTCTCACTGTTGTTATCAGGTGACTAGAATGTCCCAAGTGTTTAAATTGTAAGTAAAGTGAATACAACACACCAAGTGTTCAATATTAAGTAAAGTGAATACAACACACCGTGCACAGTGCAACCAACGAACGATTGAGAAGACAGGAAGTGACGCAATACGTTACCCAGTGATGAGCAGATGAGCCATCCCTGAGATGACCCTGAAGAGGATAACATCTCCCCAGTCAAACAACTGTTCACCCTTACCTGGTGAGTTCTATCAGTTAAAAAATCAAGAATCCAACCCACCATATTAAAATCAAGGTTACATTTTTTAAAAGCTTTTCAACTAAGATGTGTGGTTGAATTGTATTAAAAGTAGATGAAAAATCAACAAATAAAACCCTAGCATGTGTTTTGCTACCTTCAAGGTGCTTAAGGAACAGGTTGAGCAGAGTGGCAGTAGCATCCTCTATACCTCGCTTAGCCCTGTAAGCAAACTGTAGCAGATCGAGAAGATGCTCAGTTTTTGTAAGGACCTCTTTCTTTAGTAACTTTTCAAAACACTTCATGACCAAAGAGGTCACAGCAACTGTCACAGCAACTGGCCTGTAGTCGTTTAACTCCTTGGGGTTATTGTGTTTGGACACTGGAATAACTGTGGACTGTTTCCAAATTTTGGGTACTTTCTGCCGACTGAGGGACAACTGGAAAATATAATGAAAAATGTGGCCTAGTTGTTCTGCACAGGCTTATTTCTAGAGTCTTTAAAACCATTAACCACAGCACGTTCTTCGAGGGGAATGGAAACGCTGTCAGTTAAATTGTTTTTTTGTTCTTGAATCACATTGCTAAAATCATGGGAGTCAAACCTAAGATAAAACTTATTAAAAACATCGGCCAGTTGTTTGTCACATCTAAAATCCTCCAGTGCTACCTTCCTGTTTCGCCTGTTCTGTGTGCCAGTAATGGTCTTCATACCATCCCAGGCAGAACCCAGATTAATGTTACAAAGCTTCTGCTCAGGTTTAGCTTTGTAACACTGCTTTGCTCTTCTTATCTCAGATTTCACTTCCCTTTTTAGTCTGTGAAGTTCAGGGAGGCCATTCCCTCTAAAAGCTCTCCTTTTCCTATTTAACAGAACCTTAAGTGATTTAGACACCCAAGGTTTGGAATTTGGGTAAACTTTCACAACTTTGTCCGGGAGTACCCTGTCCACACAGAAGGAAACATAACAGCTGACAACATCAGTAAGATCGTCGATATCATAACAAGACTCCTTAAACACATCCCAGTCTGTACAGTCAAAACAGCCTTGAAGGATCAGGATGGAATCATCAGTCCAGTTTTTGAACCATTTGATGTGAGGTTTTTCTCTCCTCAAAGCCGTGCAGTACGATGGGATGAGATGGACGCAGTTGTGGTCAGCCTCTCCCAGAGCGGGTAATGGGATCGATTTGTATGCTCCTTTAATGTTGGGAAAGATTAGATCCAAGGGATGGTTGTTGACCTGAGGATTACTCCATTGCAGGAGAAAATCTCTGCTGTATTGGATGAGTGTCGGGTTTGGTAACTCATTCAGAGTTTCAGCGAAGTGGAACACCACCCACAGGAAAAACAACACGGCAAACTATATGCCTTTTATTATTAAAAATGTCAACAGTGCAGAGGGACAACACCACCTTCTTCACATTAAATTCTCGAACCGATCCATTCAGTGCGTAAAAATGGAAGAAAAAAAAAGAAGCAAACACAAAACTGGACAAGACATGACTTGCTGCCGGTCGCTGCAGAAGCATGCGCCCTGACTTGGTGGGGCCAATCCTGTATGGCTGTACAATTGTTATTCATGGGAATCATTGTGCATCCCCATGGATGTTGTCCAACTGTAGGCAAAATGCAAAATTTATATCACATCAAGCATCAGTGATTAGATTAGATCAGGTTAGATTAGATCAGGTTAGATTTTCAGAACATATTTACACCTTCCCATATCAATTGGAAAGATTTAGTCTAACAAAATTGGAAAAAGTTGGACAATGTTATAGAAACATTACAATTGTTGATTCATTATCTGTCTAGTATAGCCAACAGCACAAACATGTTTTTAATATTAACACAAAGCTAGTGTTGGATTGCAATACCTCTTGTGTGTCACTGCCAATCCGCGTGTTCTTTGAATGAAGACTTCAAGAAAACAAATGCCAATTTCAAAATGTATTTTGACCCATCTGTTTCTCTTCCTTTTGTTTATCATTAAGCTTTTTCAGTGCCTCATCTAACTGTATTTTTAGGAGCTGTTCCTGCACTGTCATCACCTCCTCTTTCTTTCCCTGTTGCTTAACTTTAAATGTGTTGATGTGGTGTGAAAGATGTCTCTCCCAGACATCCGCCGTACTGCCTGGAAGGTCAGGATTTCCTTCCATGGCTTCTTTCACTAATTGTGGAAGTCCTAAAATTATTGCCTGATGGAACAAAGTGGTGTGTAGATTATCTGAGCCAGGATGGCACCCTGTTGCACACAACCATTCCTCTTTAGACCTCGTAAGGAATCCATGTGCCGACTCACTTTCCTCCCACTTAAATCTTAAGTTCTGCATTGCTCCTGGAGATACTGGAAATATCTGTCTCATAGCTTCACCAACCCTGGTTGCACAAGGCCCAAAACGTGCAGCATTAGGTCTATCTTTAATACCTGCTGCTACCTCGACCTTATCCAAATCCCAGAGAGACACTTATCTCCCTAAAATTCCTCTAAAGTCTCCCATCGCCAACTGAATGCTCTGTGTTAAACTAAAAAGGCTAGACATCCACTTGCCGCCTCCCTCTGCAGGTGGGGGCATCTTATCCACCAAATAATTATTGTCTGTGATAGCAAATGGAACATATACTGGTTCCTGTCCTCCTCTTTTCTGTATCAGAGGGGCCTGTAGCTGCCGTCTTCCTGAAACAGACCCACCTCCTCATTGTTTATGGCCCTTGTCAGTGGTAAACCTCTATACTCACACTCACTATCTTCCCCTGATTCTGATTCATAATTTTCCATACTTGAACCTGGATATTTTCCATATAATTCTGTCTGAGATTCAACAGGCTCTTGAAGTTCCAATTCCCCAATAAATGTAGCCGGAAGTTTGAGGGTGTCTGTCTTACTCTCACTCTCCTCTTTATCACTGCCATAAATCAGTCTTGCCTTCTCCTCCCTGCGCTCAGCCCTGGCAAATCCTCCTGAGAGATCAGCTCTTTTCACTTGTTTTGTTTGATTGCTAAGTGTTTTAAAGACATTTAATGTAGATTTTTGACTGTCCTGTTTTTTAAATATAGTTTGTTGGGAGATTTTAGGGCGAACCACCTGAGCTTCCTCTCTAAATTCATTTTTTCCTAACTTATCTCCAACCTCTTTCTGTCTCTGTTTGATCCTTCTAACCTGTCTCCAAAGTTCACACACTGTCTCACGTAACTCCTGCATTTCTTCATTTCTGTCCACATCTAACTGACCACTGTTAATAGTCAAAACTGGCAATTGATATGGGGGTGGGGAAGTAGTAGTAGGTAATGATGGGTAAAGAGTGGTGTTAAGTGTCAGTGTCTGGTTTGGATCTTCTAATGAAGGCTTCTCTACATGGGGCACTCGTGTGATCCCCCTAGTTCTGCAATAGTGCACTGCTGCACATGCCACAGCCACAACATGTATCCTTCGACGCTTATCTTCTAACCCTGTTTTTTCCATGATTTTCCTGCTATAAAACTTAATTTTGGATTATCCAAATGATCTTGTAATCTAGTGTGAATTTCTGACTCCCACTTACACAATGCTTCAGCTAAATTAACCTTCACCTCTGGAGGGGGAAGTATCTTTTCCGTCTGAGCTTCTTTCCACAACTTTTTTATTGCATCCAATTCTCTCTCCCTGTCCTCTTCTTTCATGCCACTCACCACCTGATCAAGAGTCCACTTCCACTGTTCTTCCACAGATTGAGGATAGGGAGAACATTCTCCTTGATCCCAACACGATTTACCACATTCTAGTTTCATCTTTAACTATGCTCCCAAGTGAGATTGAATGTGAATGACTCCAATGGTCAACTCAATGCCTCACTGAAACAAGCTTCTAGACCAAACTTCGTTGATCCGGTTCCACTCTGGGGGGTTAATTCCCAAGGACAAAGAGCCTTTTAATTCACGTTCACTCTGTCACTTTTCCAACCCACACAAAACCGTCCAACCGTCCCGTCAACTGCGCTCCGAGTCCCAACCCAATTCTTTTTCATATAGAGTGCACTGTATATGCAATACAACACTGTACTATTTCCGGTTTACTCTAACCGTTCAAATTTACGGACTCTAACCGTATTTACGGACTCTAACCGTTCAAATTTATGGACTCTAAGCGTTCAGATTTATGGACTCTAACCGTACTTACTGCAGTCGTTTCAATATTTGCGATGTTTGTATCTGGAATTTATAACTAGGAAACTTAAATTGACAGTGACGACAAATTTTTGGAAATTGCCAATGTGCAGAGCTTTTGATTAAACAGGTGTCTGATTACCTTTTATTAGGGATCCCTTTGTCATCAGTTGTCCTCCGAAGTGACCGTTGTTCAATTCTTTGCCTCAGATGACTTCTCTGTCTTCATCACGTCGGGGTCACCAAATTGTTGGATTGCAATACCTCTCGTGTGTCACTGCCAATCCGCGTTTTCTTTGAATGAAGACTTCAAGAAAACAAATGCCAATTTCAAAATGTATTTAGCAAATAGAATGAATTCAATCAATCAATCAATCAATCAATCTTTATTTATATAGCGTCTTATACAATCAAAATTGTTTCAAGGCGCTTTCCAGAATCCCAGGGCCTAACCCCAGACAAGCAACAGTGGCAAGGAAAAACTCCCCTTTAACAGGAAGAAACCTTGAGCAGGACCAGGCTCATGTAGGGGGACCCTCCTGCTGATGGCCGGCTGGGTAAAGAGAGAGGAGAAGGGGGAGGACAGGTAGAGGATAGGATAGGTAGGAGAGGAGAGGGGTAGAGGAGAGGAGAAGTAGAGTGGAGGGGAGGTAGAGGAGAGGAGAGGGGTAGAGGAGAGGAGAAGGAGGAGGAGGGGAAAGAGGAGAGGAAAGAAGAGGAGAGGAGAGGAAAATGAGAAGGAGGGGGAGAGGAGAGGAGAGGAGAGGAGAGGAGAGGAGAGGAGAGGGAGAGGAGAGGCACAGAGCACAGAAACACACACAAAAAATACGATGCACAATCACTTCAGCGGGGCCGGAGGTCATTATGCAGCTCCGAGGGCGGCGATACCTGTAAATAAATAGAGGGGGCGGGGGAAGCAGAAAAACTACACAAGAATCAGCATAACTAGTCTGCTTGATGAGGAGAGGAAAGGAGAGGAAACCATGACCCAGTGGAGTGACAGAGGCCTGTCAGGTGATCATGTTTCCGGACCCCGGCAGCCTTGGCCTATAACAGCATAACTAAGATGTGACCTAACGATTAGACGACCCCCTAGGTATGATAATTTGTCTGTCTATGATAGTAACTGGAACTACTGAATTAGTAACAATAAGCTTTTTCAAAGAGGTAGGTTTTGAGTCTGATCTTAAAAGTAGAGATGGAGTCAGCCTCCCGTACCTGGACAGGGAGATGGTTCCATAGCAGGGGGGCCTGGTAGCTAAATGCTCGGCCCCCCATTCTACTCCTGGAAACTCTGGGAACCACAAGTAGACCAGCATTCTGAGAGCGGAGCGGTCTATTGGGCTGGTAAGGTATCACTAGCTCCTCCAGGTAGGATGGAGCTAGGCCTCTGAGGACCTTGTAGGTCAAAAGAAGGGTTTGAAAAATTATTCTAAATTTAACGGGCAGCCAATGAAGCGACGCCAGTACAGGAGTAATGTGATCTCTTTTGTCAATACCTGTCAGAACTCTGGCTGCAGCATTTTGGATCAACTGGAGGCTTCTTAAAGAGTTGTTTGGACACCCTGATAATAAGGAGTTACAGTAGTCCAGCCTGGAAGTAACAAATGCATGGACTAACTTTTCAGCATCATGCCGCATCAGTAGTTTCCTGATCTTTGTGATGTTCCTCAAGTGAAAAAAGGCACTTCTAGAGACTAATTTAATGTGTGAGTTGAAGGAGAGATTTTGATCAAAAGTTACTCCTAGATTCCTCACAGAGAGACTAGATGTTAATGAGATACCATCTAGAGTGATCATGTGATCTAATCTATCCCTGAGAGGTTCAGGACCAAACACCATGACCTCAGTTTTTCCTGGGTTAAGGTGGAGGAAATTTGAAGACATCCAGGACTTTAGGTCTTTAAGACAGGTCTGGAGCTTCACTAACTTCTCTGTCTCCTCGGGTTTCATGGATAAATAGAGCTGAGTGTCATCAGCATAACAATGAAAATTTATCCCATGCTGCCGAATAATGTTCCCTAAAGGAAGCATGTATAAGGTGAAAAGGATTGGTCCGAGTACAGAACCTTGAGGAACTCCATGGCTAACCCTACTGTATGAGGAGGGAACACCATGGACATGGGCAAACTGGTATCTATCAGATAAGTATGATCTAAACCAGTCTAGTGTTGTCCCTTTAATCCCAATCACATGTTCCAGTCTCTGTAACAGGATGCTGTGATCAACTGTATCAAAAGCAGCACTGAGGTCCAGCAGAACCAGCATAGAGACCAGTCCATGATCGGAAGCTATGAGAAGATCATTAGTGACTTTGAGAAGTGCTGTTTCTGTGCTGTGGTGAGCTCTAAAGCCTGACTGAAACATCTCAAACAGGCTGTTCCTCTGCAGGTGCTCCAGTAACTGAGTCACCACCACCTTCTCTAGAACTTTAGAGATAAAAGGAAGGTTGGATATTGGCCTATAATTTGCTAAGACATCAGGATCCAGTGATGTTTTTTTAAGCAACGGCTTAATCACTGCCACCTTGTAGGACCGGGGTACATAACCTGACACTAAAGAACCATTGATCTGGTCCAGGATAGAACTGCCTATCAATGGTAAAACATCCTTCAACAGGTGTGTTGGGATGGGATCTAAAAGACACGTGGTGGTCTTGGATTTCTGAATTAGCAATGACGCCTCAGAAAAATATATAGGGCTGAAGGAGCTTAAGGGCTCGTTGGAGAACCTGTATGTTCCCACAGTCGGCACATCTGGTGATGGTCCAGTTGTTGGGATGGCCTGGTTAGCTTTCTCTCTGATAGCTAGAACTTTATCAGTGAAGAAGCTCATGAAGTCTTCACCACTAAGGGAAGAAGGGATACGTGGATCTAAAACACTGTGACTCTTGGTTAATTTGGCCACAGTGCTGAAAAGAACCTGGGGTTGTTCTTATTTTCCTCAATCAAAGAAGAAAAATAAGCTGTTCTAGCCTTGCGAAGGGCCTTTTTGTAAACTAATAGACAGTCTTTCCAAGATACAAATATTACAGAGCCCTGGGCCAGTTCATAACCCTACAATAACAGAGTCCATTGCCAGGGCATGAAGTCTGACAACCTAACTATCCCTTGGCCCAGTCTTTTATAGAAACACATATGTAAATTATTGATGCTAATTCAGTCCAATCCAGTCCTTCTTCTTGGATGACCTCATCTTCTGGGATACATCACTGATGATGTGTCCCAGTGCATCCAGGAGATGTATCTTTTAAGTTTACGTCTGGCAGAGCCAGTGACCCCTAGGAAAGACTAGGTGACAACCAAGAACAGTTTGGTCGACTACTGGAAAGACAGTTGGCAGCTCGGAAAGACGGCACCCGGGACAGTATGGGTTAGCACCACAGCCTGTATCTTTCGCGAGAAGGAACCCAAACAAGCTACGGAAAGCCCTACAAAGAAACACCCCCACGAGATCCCGAGAGGGGGGGAGGATGATAGCTCCAATCGGAAGGACCTAACGTTAATGACCCCTGCAATGGAAATGACTACGACAGTAACATGTATCTGCAGCAAGCTGTGCAAGAACCAGCGTGACTTAAAGATCCATCAGGCCAGAATGAAATGTCTGGAGCGGGAGGTTGAGGTGCAACGCACAGGTCCTGGACCTGGTGAGACGCAGGAGGAGCCTGGACAGGAGGCAACCCACAGATCCTAGTCCCTCCACGTACCGGAGCCTCCCAACCCTAACAGAGTAGTTCAACAGCAGTGGATTAAGTGGCCCCCAGCAAATAGACGGAGTGAGTGGCTGCAGTTTGATGAGGATGTGTCCAACATCATCCAAGCCACAGCCAAACGAGATGTCGACAGCAGACTCCAGGCGATAAGTACCATCATCGTCAGCTATGGCTCAGAAAGATTTGGACGGATCGAGAAGGGCAACACTGAGACCACCTCTTACACCATGAATCGCAGGTCCTTTAAGATACACCAACTGCGCAAGGAGCTGTGAACCCTCAAGAAACAGTTCAAGAGAGCTTCTGATGGGGACAAGCAATCTTTAAAAGAGCTGTATAACATCCTGCGGAAGAAGTTGAAAACTCTCCGCAGAGCAGAGTGGCACAGGATGCGCGGGAGAGAGAGAGCCAGGAAGCGACCAGCCTTTATTGCCAATCCCTTCCGGTTTTCTAAACAGCTGCTCGGGGACAAGCGGAGTGGCCGACTTGAGTGCTCAAGGGAGGAAATGAATCGCTTCTTCCAAAACACCATGAGCGACCCACTGAGGGGTCAAGACCTAGGACCCAACAGAGCGCTCATCAGCCCTGCCCCACCATCGGCAGAGTTCAAGCTGGCAGAGCCTAGTTTGAAGGAGGTTGAAGAAGTCATCAAGGCAGCCCGTTCTGCATCTTCCCCGGGCCCCAGTGGTGTACCTTACCTCGTCTACAAGCGCTGTCCAGAAATTCTCCGGCATCTGTGGAAGGCCTTGAAAGTTATCTGGCGAAGGGGGAGAGTAGCCGACCAGTGGAGGTGTGCTGAGGGACTTTGGAGGACTCGAAAAACATCAACCAGTTTCGGACTATCTCACTACTGAGTGTGGAAGGGAAGGTGTTTTTTAGCATCGTCTCCCGAAGACTGACCGAGTTTCTCCTCAAGAACAACTACATCGACACTTCAGTGCAGAAGGGTGGGATCCCTGGAGTCCCCGGCTGTCTAGAGCACAATGGTGTAGTCACACAGCTCATCAGAGAGGCCCATGAGAGCAAAGGAGAACTAGCGGTTTTGTGGTTGGACCTGCCTAACGCCTACGGTTCCATCCCACACAAGCCAGTTGAGCTTGCGCTACACCTACACCATGTTCCCAGTAAGATCAAGGACCTGATTCTGGATTACTATAATAACTTCAGGCTCAGGGTGACATCAGGGTCAGTAACCTCAGACTGGCATCGCCTTGAGAAAGGAATAATAACAGGTTCGACAGCCCCCCATAAGAGCCTACATGGTGTAGGTGGATCTTGCAGGGTTTGGAGAGACTCATCCTATGGGCTAGGATGAGTTTTAAGCCCACCAAGTCAAGGTCCATGGTACTGAAGAAGGGGAAAGTGGTGGACAAATTCCGATTCTCAATCCCAGGAACTGTAATTCCATCGATAACGGAGCAACCAGTCAAGAGCCGGGGAAAGCTCTTTGACTCCAGCCTGAAGGACACTGCTGCTATCCAGAAGTCTACGGAAGAGCTTGGAGGGTGGCTCACTAAGGTGGACAAGTCTGGCCTGCCTGGTAGATTTAAAGCCTGGATCTACCAGTACTCCATCCTTCCCAGAGTCCTGTGGCCTCTCCTCGTGTATGCAGTCCCAGTAACAACAGTGGAATCCTTTGAAAGGAAGATCAGCAGCTTTCTGCGCAGATGGCTGGGTCTTCCTCACAGCCTCAACAGTGCTGCACTGTATGGGACAAGTAACACCCTGCAGCTACCCTTCAGTGGGCTTACTGAAGAATTTAAGGTGGCACGCACAAGAGAAGCCCTACAGTACAGAGACTCCAGGGACTGCAAGGTGTCATCAGCCGGGATTGAGGTGAAGACAGGAAGGAAGTGGAAGGCAGAAAAGGCAGTGGATGTGGCTGAGTCACGCCTAAGGCAAAAGGCACTAGTTGGGGCCGTGGCAACAGGAAGAACAGGCTTGGGCTACTTCCCAAAGACCCAAGTCAGCCATGCCCGGGGCAAAGAGAGAAACCACGTACTTCAGGAGGAGGTCCGAGCAGGCGTGGAGGAAGAGCGAGTGGGTAGGGCAGTGGGACTCCGGCAACAGGGGGCATGGACAAGGTGTGAGAGCGCGTTACAGCGCAAAGTTACCTGGTCAAACATCATGCAGGCAGACTTCTACCGCGTCCGGTTCCTTGTGGCGGCAGTCTACAATGCCCTCCCCAGCCCAGCAAACCTCCATGCGTGGGGAAAGAGTGAGACACCCACCTGTTCCCTTTGCTCCGGAAGAGGCTCCCTGGAACATCTCCTTAGCAGCTGCCCAAAGTCCCTGGCTGATGGTTGCTATCGCTGGTGCCACGACCAGGTACTCAAAGCAAACACCATCATGCTCCGAAGAAGGCAATCTCCTTCATAAAAGCTGGAGAGAGACCTCGTGCAGGCCCACAGATAACAACGGGACTCCTCCACACAGCTACTGATTGGCAACTGCACATTGACCTGGGAAAACAACTGTTATTCCCCCAGCACATCGTAACAATATCTCTACGGCGAGACATGATCATCATCTCAGAGGCTTCGAAACACCTGATCATGCTGGAGCTTACAGTGCCCTGGGAAGAGCGGATTGAGGAAGCCAACGAAAGGAAACATGCCAAGTATCAGGAGCTGGTGGAGGAGTGCAGGGGCAGGGGCTGGAGGACCTTCTACGAGCCCATAGAAGTTGGCTGTAGAGGCTTTGCAGGACGCTCCCTCTGTAAAGCCTTTGGCCGATTGGGAATCACAGGGACAGCCAAAAAGAGGGCCATTAAAGCTGCAAGTGAAGCTGCAGAGAAAGCCACAAGGTGGCTGTGGCTGAAAAGGGCAGATCCGTGGCTTGCTACTGGGATACAATCCGGGTCTTGATCACCCCGGCTGGGTCGCCTGGGCGAGGGTGTATGATGTTGTGAGACCCAAAACATCCTATGAACCCAGCATACATCACTGATGATGTGTCCCAGTGCATCCAGGAGATGTATCTTTTAAGTTAAGTCTTCTTCCAGTCCCATTGGATGCTTACACAGTCCTTGTTCTCCGGTGTCTTCCAAATGGCCAGTTCAAAGTTCACCTTCTTGCAGAGGAACCTTTCAACACCAGTAAACTATTCTGTCATGTTTTACGATGGGGGTTTAACACTTTCCGTCTGACTGTCTCCTCCTACCTCCAACTGTCTAAACAACATTCATGTCAAGGAAGGGTCAACTGACTGCTTATCTTTATTCCACTTACTAAACATTCTACCATTCCTAACTTCTAAAGTGCTTCTGACAGAAAACAGAAACATATGGTACAACACATGATAATAAAATAAAGACAATTCTCTTCACTAGCTAACTTTACAAGAAATCAGGTAAATAAATATACAGAGCAAGATGCAATTTCTTTTAAATCCCAGAACAACAAGGTTTGCGTCAGAGGTCGGAGAACCAGGGCTACCTGATGTTAAATAGGCTACTGGAACAAGGCATTCATAGAGACAGGCAGAGAACCTGGTACTGATGGGAGTGTTACTATGGGAGTAGAGGGTACATGCAGAGGAAATCGGAGAAATGGTTACTTCGAAACCCCACATACTTACTGACAAAGAAGCAGCTCTTAGGTCAGTGTTCAAATATCCGTAATAAGAAGTTGCTATCACAGCTAGAAATTGATGAGGTACAGCATTGTCTGTGTAAATTCTCAGTCATCCAGGTCATTGTATCCAAGGTAGTTTTCTCTGTCAACTGGACTGGGTTTCTTCTCTTGAAGACGTTTCGCCTTCTATCCAGAAGGCTTCTTCAGTTCTGAAATCGCTGGGGAGAGAGCTTGAAAATATAGCCCCTGTGGACCATTTGCATGCTAATGATCCGGGTGGTCACCTGAGAGTCGTTAGCAGGGTCGTTGGTCGGGTCGTTCACCTAGTTTCTGTTGAGGTGTCTCCCCTTTGTCTGCATTGTACTTCATCCACGGTACAAATATGCTACAGCAAGGGGGAGTCAGGAAGCCAGGTCAGCTTGGGGGTGATTTCACTATCACCTGCGGTGGGAGCAGTGATTGACCACTCCCTTGCTCTGTGTTTGGTGAAGTTTTAATCATGGAACGCACACTACCTCTATAGTGTTAAATATGTTATTGTTGGTGGATGAGGGTTCTATGGAAACAGCAGAGAGGTGTGTAAGACTACAACTCTGCATCTTGGTCTGGATCCTGGTTTGTCAGGTTACTTTGGGTTTATAAATAAAATTGGACAGGTTCCTAGAAATAAGAGAGGCACCATCCTGGGTGGTCTTTTGTTAGGTCTCCACCAGCTTTTCAAGAATATTGTGTTCTATATCCTTTGTCACTTTTTGGAAAGTGACATCACGAAGCTACATCAGGTTTCCTTGTCATAGTCTGTATTGAACATCTGCAGGAAACTTTGGATTTTAAAGTACTTCAAGCCACACTGCGGCACTCCACAGAAGAGGTAGACAAGATGTCTGTGCCAGGCAGGCTGCTCACGTCAGTGCTTTGACTTTGTGACACTGGGATGACAGGAATAATCTTAATAGTAGGTTTCTCAGGAAGGTCATAAATATCTGTTTGGTTACATAGTGTATTGTTGAATTCATGGTCTTCGTACTGTAATGCAAAGTTGGAATCAGGTTGGACTGATCTCTTGAGCCTATTTATTAAATTGTCAGCTGTTTTTTGATGAGGAGCCATCTAAAGGGAGGTGAAACAGTTCTAGCAAATATCATATTGCATAAGAGTTACCATTTGCTTCCCTTGTACTTTGTATGATGACTATGGAAAGACATCACTTAAGTCAGACGGCCTAACTGTACACATAGAAGGGCCATCAGTGTAACACAGTTCATAGGACCAAAGGTAACTTTGGTACCATGCTGTCATATTTCTTGGAGATAAACAAAATGTCTTGGTTAGCTGCAATAATCTGTGTAATCTGACTAAATTCAGGGAGACCTGAGCAGGAACCAACACACAGAGCCATGTATGTTATACTTGATTCCCTCAATGCAGACATATGACGCAACAAGTACTGACCCACATGTATGTTATATGTTTTAAAGCATGTATTTGCTGAACATCACTTGGAAGAGATGTTACCAACACATTTGCAACCTTTGGCATATCAACTGCTGGCCAGTAAAATGATTTACAGTCATCAGTCAAGGGACCAAAGTTCTTGAACCGCTGAGGATAATGGGCCAGATTCACCAATATGTTCTTAAGAATCTTCTTAGATTCTTTCTTAAGTTGTTATTAAGACGTTTTTTGAGAAAACCCTACGTCGGATTCATCAACGCGTTCGTAAGCCCCAGAATTGTTCGCAGCTGTGTTCTTAGATTGATGAATGCCATCTGTTCGTAAGTTGAAAGCGCGTGCCAGGTGAGTCTAATTAACATACGATTAGCATAAGTCACCGCCCACTAATGCCCATAAAAGGAACTGCAGCAGGACCCTGTCGACAGAGCAAAAAGCAGCCAAATGCCCAAAGCTTTCCTCTCCACGCCTGATTTCTGACGCCGTGTTGAACAATCAAGAAAGGATGGCTAACACGCTTGATAAAATTGCCTCAACCCTGATGACTATAGACAACACGCTTAAAGAAATCAACGAGAATGTAAAAAAAAGAAGAATGTAAAAAAAATAAACGTGTAAAAGCTGTGCTCGGATTGTGACAATAATGCATTTTATTCACAAACGGGCAATTAATCGCGCTCGAACGTGAACCGCGTGCCTGCAGTCTGGCCCCATCATTGCGTCTGGACGCACATCCTCACGGGGTTGTGGCTCTGTGTCCAAACACATCCGGTGCCCCTTTAACATGCCGATGGTGCGTTCAATGGTGGAGCGACTGCGCGCATGCATCTGATTGAATAAAACTCCTGTGGAGTCTGAGGGTTGGTCAGTGGTGTTAACAACCAGGGCATATCCTCGATCCCCTAATAAAATAAATCAAGATAAAATCAAATAAAAAGACAGTTTTGGCATGGTTTCCAATTTGGTTGATTAATGTTAAGTCATTGGCACATTTACGTAATTTTAAAATTCTCCGTAAATCACCAAAAATAGGAAATAAACAAATAAAATAAATATGACAGAATTATCATTGTAATATTGAATTTTATTGAACTGCACAAGAGAAGAAAACACAACTATGCCAACATGTCGGCACTGAAATGTGCGCTAGAGTACTCCTGAGTGTTCGTAGGATTTGTTCTTACCTACGAATAAATCCAGGATAAGAAGAAATTGGTGAATGCCACAATCTTCGTCAACTGTTCGTAAGTGGGACTTAAGAACAAATTTGTTCGTAAGAACGCTTCGTGAATCTGGCCCATTGTGTGGAAAACAGGGAAGCCAAGCAACTGTTAAAAGGAGGGCAGACTTTTCCCTGATAATCCCTGTAGAACACATAATTGAAAAGGGAACAAAAAACATTTCATACATCCCTACACCACATGTGCTACAGAAACTGTTAAACAAAACTGACATTTTGGACAAAGTGATGTCAGAAAAGATGGACAGTCAACAGGAATATTGGGAATATTGAATATTCTCGTTGATTTCTTTAAGCGTGTTGGCTATAGTCATCAGGGTTGAGGCAATTTTATCAAGCGTGTTAGCCATCCTTTCTTGATTGTTCAACACGGCGTCAGAAATCAGGCGTGGAGAGGCAAGCTTTGGGCATTTTGCTGTGGGCATTTGGCTGCTTTTTGCTCTGTCTACAGGGTCCTGCTGCAGTTCCTTTTATGGGCATTAGTGGGCGGTGACTTATGCTAATCGTATGTTAATTAGACTCACCTGGCACGTGTTTTCAACTTACGAACAGATGGCATTCATCAATCTAAGAACACAGCTGCGAACAATTCTGGGGCTTACGAACGCGTTGATGAATCCGACATAGGGTTTTCTTAAAAAACTTCTTAAGGACAACTTAAGAAAGAATCTAAGAAGATTCGTAAGAACATATTGGTGAATCGGGCCCAGAGATACTAGATTATGTTCCAGTTGTTATACGAAACCACAAATATCATCCAGTACCATAACATCTGGGTCTTCTGTGTCAGTCATTGTAGTTTGTGGTAGTTCACCCTGATTTTATTGGTTACTTTATCCATAACATCATTAGTTATGCTATGTATTCAGTTATTAGTTATAATAAGTATTCAATTAGTTATACATTAGTTATACAACACATTCAGTTTCAGTGCAGGGTTCAAGACATTCACATGACAAACAGCAAAACCTAATTTCAAAGTCTTGAGTGTTTGGTTGATCCACACTTCTGTTGTGAAAGTGGAATAAATGGTCATGAAGTGTATCTATAAAGCCGTTTGTATCACATTTGATACGCGAGATTCTGAGACGTCTCTTTTTTCAACATGATCAATACTTTCCGTAAAAACCTGTTGTATGCGACCTTTTTATTTCACTACCACAAAATAAAATAAAAAGGCTGTAAAAAGTGCTATGCAAAAAAAAACAAAGAGAAAAATGTTGTTGTTCATGTTCTATATTGTCAAAATGTTATGGGCAAACTTTGTTTTTGTGTCTAAAGTTAACATAGTCGTGAGCTAAAAGTTGCCGAAATCACCTAATGTATCATATTTGATAAAAAAAATGTCATAAACAAAATGATATGGCAAAAAAAAAAAAAAAAAAAATTGGGATTTTGTTAAAAGGTTCAATAAACATCTCATTTCCAAAAAATTAGAATTTTCTGGCTATTTTTTGATGTGTCAGGCTTTATAGGGTTAAAGATATGAATGTACACATACATTCCTGGTGCAAGCAAGGAAAGGGCTCAGTTCTTTCACTTGTTCCATGTTTTAGTCTATAATTCCTAAAAACCTGTCCTCTCCTCTCGCAGATGGCAGGGTGATACTTGCAATTCTAATGCATTTTAATATGGCTCTAAACAATAAATTAGGCTTATGGTAAAAATGAGACATTACTTTTTCCTAACTACAACGTACAACAACATACAAGTATAGATCTACTCGCATAACACAATCTTGCTATTATCAACTACAGGAAAATAAGGCAGGAATGCTGCAGATCTCTGAGCAGGAGCTTCAAGAACTTATGAAAGATCAGAATCATTAAGAGGCAAGTGTCAGGCTGCTGGGCCCCTGCATTCCAACCTACAAACCTGCATTCCAACACAAAGACCTTCAATGTTTAATTCATTAGCAGAGTCTATTATCCATTATCCAAAATGGGGCCATTATCCAAAGATGGCGCCCAGAGCGGTCGCCTTGGCGTCTTGCTGCGTTCTTGTTTGTCTATTTTTGTTTGTTAATTGTGTGTCTGCCTGCTCTTACACCCGTGAAGAGCTACTAAACATCAGGACTCTCACCCCCACGGACTTACTTCCAGTTTTTCTGGCTCCTGCAGCCGATCTGGTTCACTTTTTGGCCCAAAAGTTGAGACGGCGGAGGAGAGGAAGACAGGCCGGTGCCCTGGCGAGACTACGCAGGAGAGGCTCGCGCACGGCGCTGCCTGGGATCTTTCTGTCCAACGCCAACTCACTTTGTAACAAAATGGACGAGCTGAAGTTGCTGATGCGGATTAAAGATTTCTCCACCTCGTGTGTTCTCTGCTTCACTGAAACCTGGTTCAGGAAAGAGTCACCGGACAGCGCGCCCCACATACAGACAGAAACTTAAACTAATAAAGCCATCTGTGAGCACCACGAAGAGATGGACCAGTGAGGCTGTGGAGGAGCTGCGCACGTGCTTGGATACAACTGACTGGGACATGTTTAAAGGGGCCACACATGATCTGGATGAGTACACGGACACTGTGACCTCATATATCCACTTTTGTGAGGAGCGCATTCTACCAACGCGCACTAGGGTGAGTTATTCCAATGACAAGCCCTGGTTCACACCGAAACTCAGATCAGGAAAGAAAAGGAAGCAGCGCTGAAAAGTGGAGACAGAGACTGCTACAGAGAGGCCAAATACCGGTTTAGCAAGAACCTGAGGAAAGCTAAATCTGTGTATTTGGAGAAACTTCAGCAGCGGTTTACTGCTAACATCTCTGCTTCTGTGTGGAGAGGCCAGAGGCAGATTACCGACTACAGGCCTCAAGCTTCAAAGGGTCAGGACGACAAAGCCCTTTGTCAGAGTCTGTCCCTCCACTATGCCCGCTTTGACACCTCGTCAGCCATGCCCAACATGGACCTCACTCCATCAAAGGCAGTTCCCTCCTCCTCCCCCCCTCCACTCACCATCACTCACCATCAGTCCCCCCCCCCATCACTTACCACCAGTTCCCCCCTCCTCCCCCCCTCCATTCACCATCAGTGAACAGGATGTGCGAAGGCAGTTCGCCAGGTTGAACCCGCGCAAGGCCCCTGGCCCGGACGGCGTGTCTCCTTCCACCCTGAGGCACTGCGCAGAGGAGCTGACTCCTGTCTTCACAAACATCTTCAACTCCTCCCTGGAGTCATGCTAGGTGCCAGCCTGCCTCAAAACTTCAACCATCGTCCCTGTCCCCAAGAAGCCACGGATCACTGGGCTTAACGACTACAGACCTGTGGCGCTCACCTCTGTAGTCATGAAGTCCTTAGAGCGCCTGATCCTGCCACACCTCAAGTCCATCACCACCCCCCTCCTGGATCCACTGCAGTTCGCATACAGAGCTAACAGATCTGTGGACGATGCGGTCAACCTGGCCCTTCACTCCATCCTGCAGCATCTGGACTCCCCGGGAACCTACGCGAGGATCCTGTTCGTGGACTTCAGCTCTGCATTCAACACCATCCGCCCCGCTCTGCTACAGGACAAGCTGTCCCAGCTTAGTGTGCCTGACTCCCTCTGCAGGTGGATCACTCACTTCCTGACGGATCGGAGGCAGTATGTGCGGCTGGGGAAGACTGTCTCAGACTCTGTCACCATCAGCACTGGATCACCCCAGGGCTGTGTACTTCCCCCCCTGCTCTTCTCCCTGTACTGCTGCACCTCAAGCCACCAGTCTGTCAAGCTGATCAAGTTTGCGGATGACACCACCCTCATCGGTCTCATCTCCAATGGGGATGAGACTGCCTACAGGAGGGAGGTGGCTCGACTGGTGTCCTGGTGCGGACACAACAACCTGCAGCTGAACGCTCAGAAGACAGTGGAGATGATTGTGGACTTCAGGAAAGTCACAGCCCCTTTGCCCCCCCTTGCCCTCATGGACTCCCCCATCACCATCGTGGACTCCTTCCGCTTCCTGGGCACCACCATCACCCGGGACCTTAAGTGGGAGCCAACCATCAGCTCCCTCATCAAGAAGGCCCAGCAAAGGATGTTCTTCCTACGGAAGCTGAGGAAGCTCAAACTGCCTCCCAGGATGTTGGCGCAGTTTTATACGGCCATCATCGAGTCCATCCTCACCTCCTCCATCACCGTGTGGTACGCTGGCGCCACTGTCAGGGACAGACTAAGGCTGCAGCGTGTCGTGCGCGCTGCCGAGAAGGTGATCGGCTGCAGGCTTCCATCCATCCAGGACCTGTATATCTCCAGGACCCGGAGGCGTGCAGGTCGGATCACGGCCGACCCTTCCCACCCTGGTCACGGACTGTTTTCCCCCCTCCCCTCAGGCAGGAGACTACGGTCCATTCGGACCAAAACCTCCCGCTACATGAACAGCTTCTTCCCCTCTGCCATCAGGCTGCTGAACACCAAGTGACTTATCACTTAAGCACCATGTACAGCAGCCAGTTGGACTCACGAACAATACATCACATTACTCCTGCATTGACCTGCACTATTTCTTACTATTTATATATATACTGTATATATGTCTTATTTTATATTATTTATCTTATTCTAGTGTTGTCTTCTTTATGTTGAATGTCGCAGCGTCACACCAAGACAAATTCCTAGCTTGTAATACTGTAATACTGTGTGTTACATGAACAATGGCAATAAATCGGATTCAATTCAATTCAATTCAATATTAAGGCAACAGGCTGTAGTTTTACACACACACACACACAATTCCTTGTGCTCATATTGCTTTTAGCATTTTCCCTGTGACTCACATAGTCCCCCTGATTTCACCTCATGTTCTCACAAGTGTGGCAGACCAGAAAGGCCTAATTCAGGCCTGGCCAACCCGCAGCTCCCAAGCCGCATGCGGCTCTTTGCCTGGTTTCATGCGGCTCTAACGTTCATATCGAAGTTTGGGTTTGTGTTTTTTTTAATGTGCGTGTTCGCTTCGCTTGAGTTCAATACAGTACTTTCGCCAAAAGTGCATGCGCGTTAGATGAAAATACCGCAAAGTTTCTCAGTAGTGACAAGATCTTTTGAGTAAACAATTAGTGTCACGTTCGCCTTCAAAATGGCAGGAAAAAATGCACGAAAGTGTTGTGACCCGGTTCCGTGATCTACAACTGAAAAGGCCACAGATTGCATTCCTCGTTGCCCCTTTTAATGTGGAGCCGCACTGTTGGAATGCCAGAAGTCCCACTAAGCAACACGCATAGTAAGAGAAAAAAATATATTTTAATTATTATATTTTTGTTTGTGGACTTAGTTGAATTGAGAGATTGTGTGTGTGAGACAGTGCACACAATGTTCATTGTTGAAAATGACTGTCCCGTGGTCTGTAGAAGTCAAATTCTGTCATTATCATGTTGGTGTGTGACATTTACAATAAATCTGGCTAAGCAGAGGTCTGTGTGTGTGAGGAAGGGATGAGGTGATGTTCATGTGTGCCCATGTGTATGATGTGGCTCTTTGCGGTAACACAGTAAAAAATGTGGCTCTTAGGCTCTGACTGGTTGGCCACCCCTGGCCTAATTTGTTGTGCCTATGGACTAAAGCATGTACTCTACCTCTCCTTTGTAAGCAGACGGGGCGATAGAGTAGAAAGAGGAACATAATCTTCAGAGAGACAGACTGCTGAGACAAGCACTGAATTCCAATTAGAGTTTGAAGCTGCAAATAACAGTGGAAAAAGGTTACTTTGTGCAGCAGCTGCATGTAAATGTGGGTGTTTAAAGGATGGGCCAAAATGATAAGAGGAGATCACAGAAATCATCATGAAGTTAGCATTTATTATGCTACAGTTAGGACAGACGTCATGTATGAAGGAGGCCAGATTGTCAAAGTTGAGATTTGTAGAGACAAGCGACCATAGCAAAGTAGAGAAACATGGGCACTAAACTGTACATGCAAATGTAGATGTCCACGTATGTATCTCCAGTTTTTTGATCATTCTGGAATTGGGGGAGGGGGGTAGATGCAACACATGCTGAAATCATTGGGAAAGCAGGATTTAACCAGCCTTCCAACCTTTTCACAAAGCCAATAATTCTTGATATTACAGATAGAAATACTGAAAATTAATTTTCATGTTCATTATTTTAGACAAGGTGAGAAATGTTTCTGCTAACAAAGGTTAAATGTGCATGAGAGCAAGCTGGTGGATTAGTATCATTTTTTTGACAGTAACAATTTTCACACATTTTAAAGCCATTTATTTGTGCCACATATTAGTTTTATTGATTTTAAAAACTTATTTAAACTGCATTTTTATATCTTAACTGCAAAAATTAAAATATTTCATGAAGTTTATTTTATTGTCTATAGTAAGGTTTCATTGTCAAGCACCTTTAGAATGTTCCCCCGCGCCTTTGGTCTTGAAAAAGCCCCCCCCCCCCCCCCCCCCCAGAATGGACAATAACGCACTTCTATTATTTCATTTTCATCTGAAAACAGCTTGTGCAGATTAGGTGAGATTTTCCTCCATTTTCTGTATTTGCTTTGTTTCTTTTTGGAACATACTTATTCCATCTTACAGAATCAGAATCAGAAGCAGATTTATTGCCATTGTTCATGTAATACACAGTATTACACAAACTAGGAATTTGTCATGGTGTGACGCTGTGACATTCAACATAAAGAAGACAACACTAGAATAAGATAAATAATATAAAATAAGACATATATACAGTATATACATAAATAGTAAGCAATAGTGCAGGTCAATGCAGGAGTAATGTGATGTATTGTTCGTGAGTCCAACTGGCTGCTGTACATGGTGCTTAAGTGATAAGTCACTTGGTGTTCAGCAGCCTGATGGCAGAGGGGAAGAAGCTGTTCATGTAGCGGGAGGTTTTGGTCCGAATGGACCGTAGTCTCCTGCCTGAGGGGAGGGGGGAAAACAGTCCGTGACCAGGGTGGGAAGGGTCGGCCGTGATCCGACCTGCAGCCGATCACCTTCTCGGCAGCGCGCACGACACGCTGCAGCCTTAGTCTGTCCCTGACAGTGGCGCCAGCGTACCACACGGTGATGGAGGAGGTGAGGATGGACTCGATGATGGCCGTATAAAACTGCGCCAACATCCTGGGAGGCAGTTTGAGCTTCCTCAGCTTCCGTAGGAAGAACATCCTTTGCTGGGCCTTCTTGATGAGGGAGCTGATGGTTGGCTCCCACTTAAGGTCCCGGGTGATGGTGGTGCCCAGGAAGCGGAAGGAGTCCGCGATGGTGATGGGGGAGTCCATGAGGGCAAGGGGGGGCAAAGGGGCTGTGACTTTCCTGAAGTCCACAATCATCTCCACTGTCTTCTGAGCGTTCAGCTGCAGGTTGTTGTGTCCGCACCAGGACACCAGTCGAGCCACCTCCCTCCTGTAGGCAGTCTCGTCTCCATTGGAGATGAGCTCGATGAGGGTGGTGTCATCCGCAAACTTGATCAGCTTGACAGACTGGTGGCTTGAGGTGCAGCAGTTTGTATACAGGGAGAAGAGCAGGGGGGAAAGTACACAGCCCTGGGGTGATCCAGTGCTGATGGAGACAGAGTCCGAGACCGTCTTCCCCAGCCGCACATACTGCCTCCGATCCGTCAGGAAGTGAGTGATCCACCTGCACATCATCATGCTACAATGAATTTACTGTGATCTAACAATGAAATTATTGTAGCTAAGTAAAACTTTACTTTAATTGAAAGGTTCCTTTCATAATAGTGTAAGACTTGTATGTCATATCTCAGGTTTATTATAAGTTACACATTATGTTACATGTATAAAGGTCAAATTCATCAAAGGATCATAGCTATGGAATTCCACTGATCATATAAGGGGTCGTCTAATCATTAGGTTAACATCTTAGCTGTGCTGTTATAGGCCAAGGCTGCCGGGGTCCGGAAACATGATCACCTGACAGGCCTCTGTCACCCCACTGGCTCATGGTCCTTTCCTCTCCTTTCCTCCTCCTCATCAAGCAGACCTCCCCCCCTTCTCTATTCATTTACAGGTATCGCCGCCTTCGGAGCTGCATGATGACCTCCGGCCCCGCTGACCCACTGTATAAATAGTGTATTTTTGTGTGTGTTTCTGTGCTCTGTGCCCGTCCTCTCCTCTTCCCTCCTCTTCTCTCCTCTCCTCTCCTCTCCTCTCCTCTCCTCTCCTCTCCTCTCCTCTCCTCTCCTCTCCTCTCCTCTCCTCTCTCTTTACCCAGCCAGCCATCAGCAGGAGGGTCCCCCTACATGAGTCTGGTCCTGCTCAAGGTTTCTTCCTGTTAAAGGGGAGTTTTTCCTTGCCACTGTTGCTTGTCTGGGGTTAGGCCCTGGGATTCTGGAAAGCGCCTTGAAACAATTTTGATTGTAAAAGACGCTATATAATTAAAGATTGATGATATAGATAGCTAAAGCATGATATGGATGAATCCCTTTGGGTCACAACATTTATTCACAAAATATTCATAAAGCCACGAAATGTGTGTATTTTACATGATGTAAAAGCAATCAGTTTATGTCTTAACTCCACTCTGGTCATGACACAGGAAATGCACCCAGAGTTCCAACTAGTAGAAGCTGATAAACTGTTCAGACTATTTTAAAAAGCCGTACCAGACCCAGATGATAAGAGGATGCAACTCTCCTGATCTGTTTAGTTGCCTGTTAAGGCTGTGCTTCATTCTTGTAACATCACACCAAAATCCTCCTCCATCCTTTCTTCCTGCCTGGAATATAACTGCCCTAAATACACTACTATTTTGTTACTCTTTTACCTTTGCTTGTGTGGAAGTATGAGGATGAGATTTTGCTTTTTTGTTTTGCAATATTAATTGATCTGTTGCCAGACCACACCACCCTGGGGGGTTCACCTGTGGAACTACTTTAAGTGGAGGAAGAGGCTCTCAGGTCCATTTTACAAAAGAGGCAATTCCACATGACAAAAATACATTTTTTAGTACTAATTAGTGTTTAAAACACTGTTACCACAGTCATTCAAAATAAAGGGAGCTAATCAGGACTGAGACCAACATAGGCTCCGCACCTGAATGGGAGCCTGAGAACATCAGGTCACGGTTTTGCCCAGGGCGGCAATGAAGTGAAGATTGAGCCCACTGGACAGACAGACGGGCTCTAGACCCAGGTGAGAACAGTGTGGAAACAGCTCCAGGTGAAGCAAACCAGCTCTAGTTTTATGCACAGATGAGAGGGTGCTGCGCCACTACACTATTTATGTCATTTTAAAATAATAATGTCCGGCAGTCCTGTCAAACATGGCATGGAGAGAAAGGATCGACAGCTAGATGGACAATGTGGGAGAGACGTGCAGCCACTGGCATCAACCCACCTGTCACCACACAGAGGCAGAAGTGAAGGACTCCAGGAAGTGACATGACACTTGCCTCTAGCAAGCAAGAGCAGGAGTGATGCTCGGCTCCTCACTTTACAGGTCATTCTCCAGAAGCAATTGGCTGAGTCCACAACACAGCTGACAGTTGCCAGGACCAATAACTATATCCTGCTACAGTAGCAGCTATTTAAAGTATAAGAAAGAATGATTACCGACCAGATAGCCAAGCTAAAACTGAGCAACCAACAGCCAGCATTACCTCAGCTAAGACAGAGGTGCAGTGGTGCTGCAGGCCCACCAAATCCACCACCCTCATTATTGTTCTCCCACCCTGGCATGTTGATGGTTGTGACACACAAGATAGAACCACTGTCAGGGTGGAAATAGGTCAGTGAAGTTCCTAAACTTCTCATAGACTAAATATTGAACCAATGTTCACTTGTGCAATGGTGGCTAAAACCACAAAAAAGTGAAATAACAAAATCAATGAACATGAATATTGTCGATTACATTTCATCTGCATAGAAATCATCACAGGGGATGTTTTTGAATGAGCAATAGATAACAGTGCTGTGTCCCGTGCGAATGACAAAAAACAACAGGTCATAGTGAGCAGCTTCCACACTGCCGACAATTTGCAAAAATGAACCATTCTTTCAAAACCAACCAGCCCTCATTAAGCTGCAGCTCACTGCAGCTGCGGCTCAGTGGGCTATCGCTAACAGTCTAAGCAAAAGATGTTACTATTGATAGCAGGGAAACTATTAGCTCAGCTAGCTGAATGTGTTGTCCAGTCCCTAGATAAGTTCAGCATTCTACTTGATAAAAGGACAACATCTCATTGTTTACTAACTCTAAACTCAGGCCTGTTATGTCTGTTATACAGTGATGAAAGTGGAAGTGGCGAGGCTAGTGGCAACACATTGTATCAGTGTCTTAACAAACACGGAATTCATGAGGATATTCTCGATACACTGCATGTACCACAATCGATAACTTGCCATCCACAATGCAAAACTATTTAAAGCAAGTCTCTTTCAGATTTTCATTTACTTATTTCCATTCTTCTCCCACAGATACTTGCCGCTGTGGCCCCAGAGCTTGCATGGCAGTGAGAGCTTTGAGGGAGAGCTAACCAAGTCTGATTCAACTGACCCTGTCTGAGAGCAGTGCATGGTCAGATGCAGTAGAAACTTTCAAGGCCTTGTTTCTGCCTCCTCAGAGAAGGGATGTTACGACGGAAACGCCACCTCTTCAGGTCAGGACTCAGCAGTCCACTTACACCTAAAGAAGAGCAGGCACTCCTTTGAAGATAGCCAAGTACGAGTACTGGCCAGAGAAGATTGTTGGTTTGAGAGGGGTGTCAACGAAGTCATCCATGTCAAATTGGAAAAAAAACATCCTTAAACTGAGGTGGTGGGCTAAGGCACTTCCTATCCACCCACATACAATGCAGTCCTCCACTCCTTCCAACAACAAACCAAACGTTCACACCATTTCAGGAGACCTGGTGACTCACCACTATGTCAGCCAGCAGACAAAGGAGAGACACATCAACTGAAACTACGTGAAAGACCCTACTAACAACCCTGCCAGCGACTCTCAGGTGCAAGGGCTATATTTTCAAGCTCTGTTCCCAACCCTGACTTCTGTGGCTTGACTTTTTTGTGAGTTTTCCTAGTGGACTTGATTTGGACTCAGTTGAGCTCTCTGTGCCTCTCTGTGAACCCGGCCCGAACTGTTCTTGTTCACTTTAAAATAAAGACTCTTTTCGAACACCATTCTCCACTGCGTGTTGCCTGCTTCCGGGTCCTGATACAACCGTTCTTAACATCTAGCTGCCTTTACAGCTATATGCTGGCCTGCCGACCTCCGACCCTGCTACTGTTATACCAGCAGCTTGTATTATTAATGTACGTATTTCTATGATCTCTGCCTATTCTCTCCTCTACGTGTCCTCCCCCTTCTCCTTTCTCCCTACCCAAACGGTCATCAGCAGGAGGGTCCCCCTACATGAGCCTGGTCCTACTCAAGGTTTTTTCCTGTAAAATGGGGGTTTTCCTTGCCACTGTTGCTTGTTGTGGGTCAGGCCCTGGGATTCTGTAAAGAAATAATTTTGATTGTAACAGACGCTATATAAATAAAGATTGATTGATCTCCTGACCCACACTCCCTCAGCTAAGGTGCAGATCCATGTGGGACTAGAAGGAACAGACAAAGCCCCCTGGGACATTAGACATTAGTCAGCTTTATTTTCTTCTCAATGTATTATTTCTCTAAAAATGTGTTCCTTCAGATCACTGCAATCTGTGAATGCTTGATCACTCAAGATTGGTTGACAAAATAACTTGTGAAAGAATCAGCTACAAGATATCTGCTTGTGAATACAGTAATCAAGAGCACATGTACGTCACTACTTGGCACCACCCCCCCTGCAGCTCTCACTGTGAATCAGCACCCCAACACACACACACACACTCACTCACTCACTCACTCTGATAAATTTACATACTGGTCACGTTGCATCATTTGTAAAGGTGCCATCAGTCAGCCAAGCCAGTATTACACCTAAACTCGAAGTCTACCTCTGTTGGGGATATTCTCTCTCTTTCTGTTCCTCGTTCTCTCTGTATAGACATTTATTTTACAATCTTTTACCCAGGCCAGTAATATTGGGAGTTTATTTCTGGATCCCTCTCAGCTGCTAATGCACACACACACACGCACACAGTGTTGTCAACCCCATTTCACAGATACGTGTGGGGGCAGAGTTATTACAGTGTAGCAGCAGTGGCTTGACACTTAATGTGATGAGCAGCTCTGCAGAGGCAACACCAGCAGCAGGTAGTGTTTACCCTCAGAGGGAGGTGTCACTCTGCTCATACCCTTAAATGTGTTTCTTTGGATGGCACTTTTGTCTTAGTCAAGCACACTCTTTTGAAGCAACATTCTTTGCAAGTTAAGGGCCGTTGCAGTAATTTAGATCCGATTGGGTTTAAAAATGGGTTTAAACTTTCATATAAACCTAAGCTGATAAGGAAACGGGGGGAGTACAACCATATGCTTTTCATATTACAAGTTGGAATAAAAGGGGTAGAAAAGCAGATTACAAAAATGAAAACAGTTCTGACCAGATAAAATGAATGCAAAGATTAAACAGTGGGTTGATAAAGGCTTCACAGACCACACAGACCTCTAAAGCAGCACAGTTTTGGTTTATGTTATAAAGCCTTTATAGGTTTTTGCAACTTGGCCATTATGTAGAGAATGCACCAAACTTATTTGATTACAGTGAAAATATATTTCGGCTGGGCTCCAGGTCGGGCACTGCATATCTAAAGGAGAAAATTGGTGAGGAGTAGCTGGAGATGTGGGAAAAGTAATTTTACAATAAAGTCTTGGATATAATTTAACTGGAAGACTATAGTTGGAGTTCCGACACAAAGAGGAGGACTGATCCTGCAGAGAGAGAGAGAATAGGGCAACACACTTTCATGTCTCTTGGGACTGTGTGGTCTTTTCTAAATAAACAGGAATTCCCCCTATTGACGAGTAACAATATTGGTTCCAAATTTCCCTTGCCGGGACAAGGGTCACCGGGGCCCCCTCCTGGAGCCAGACCTGGTGACGGGGCACACTGGCGAGCACCTGGTGGCTGGATCTCTGTCCATGGAGTCCGGCTGGGCACAGCCCAAAGAGGCAACATGGGACCCCCTTCCCGTGGGTTCACTAGGTGGGTTCACCCCCTTGGCCCCCTCCTGCAGGTGCAGGAGGGGGCCAAGGGGGTTGGGTGCATTTTGTGTTGGCAGTCTGATCCCCAGCTGCAGAAACTAACTCAAGGGACGTGGGATGTCACCTCTCTCTTTGTTTCTTCTTCATTTCATCGACCAGAGCAATAACTATGAAAAAATTAATACTATCTGTAATGTGACATCAACAACACACAACTATTCCTCAAATATTCTGTCTCCTTCCCCATTATGTAAAAAGCTCTGAAAATGTAGCAATCTTATAACAGAGCATGAAGCACAACTTTAATTTGTATGTAACAGTTAACTTACAGTAATTAAGGACATTAGACAGTGTCACACCAGCTGTCAAACTGTCAAGTTAGCTTTATACATTACTGTAAAGTAACAGGGCAGCACCGGCTAAACGGTGTCTATTGAAAAAAAGAAAAACAACGTTAGCTAATATGCAAGTTACTTACATCAGTGTCGTATAATTGGCGCACATGTCTGCCATACACCGACCCATGAAGGCGTCTGCATGAGGATGCCTGCCTGCACCTGCGTAGCTTAAATGGGCGGGAGTTTGTTGGTCAACGTTAACATCATGTCTCCACACAAGGATAACATTAAAACCGATTACAAAACGAGTAATAAGCTAATAAGCTTTACCACGGCCGACGTGCGGTAAAGATGAGATACCGTCATTTAGTGATGAAAGTCTGTATCTGAATTTCAGACGTGATTAACATTAAACAGTATCAAACATTACTTTTTGCGGGGGTCGAACGAGCTGGACCGATGCTCTGTAATAAAACCTTAGCATGGAAGTAGATGAAGGGCTGGAAATGTCGTTAGGCGCTTGTAGAAAACGCTAACAACATACTTAAGCTAATTAGCTTACCTGCTAGGGCAAAATGGTCGTCAGCTCCCGCTTCTGTCCAGAAAATGTCCAAGCACTACACTCAAACTGTAGACCAGGCGAAAATCCGTAATGGACGAACCAGTTCAGTTCACATCAAACTTTGGCCACGTTTGGTCAAGTTTTCTTGGGGGGGTTTCAGTACAGAAAATGTCTACGGACCATCATCACACGTCTCAGGTCTACTCAGGTCCTGTCGAAGGTCTACAGCTAGTTCAAACTTGTTCAGACCATGTGTGCATGCGCACGTCAGTCATCTATGGGGTTTCCCACTGGTTCCCAACTTCACTCAAAAAATCTACTCAAAAGTTGATAATCTTTATTGTGCTGCTTATAAAATCTTAGTTGGGACAACAATGAGAGAAGTCTGTGTAAATTCTCAGTCATCCAGGTCATTGTATCCAAGGTAGTTTTCTCTGTCAACTGGACTGGGTTTCTTCTCTTGAAGACGTTTCGCCTTCTATCCAGAAGGCTTCTTCAGTTCTGAAATCGCTGGGGAGGATCCTCCTAAACTTCTCCGAGACTCCATCCCCTACCTGTCTGGAGTGTATATATCTGCTCTGAAATAAGCCCTTCTGCACTGACCCATGATGTGCCTTTCAAAAGAACAAGTTACAAGTGGGTGACAGCATCATAGCCATATCACTAAAAACACGGCCCCCTATATCAAGAGTGGAGCAGTACAGCTGTGTACAGCTGCTAAAAACACTGAACCTTAGATACCAATTGTCCAGTAGCAATTACTTCCAAATAGAGGCAATATCCAAAAAGTACACATATGTCAGAGCCAGTCTTTCTGGGCACCTCATAAAAGTGTGTCACTACACGCTGACCACAGAAATGGGGTTTAGTAGTACCTGTGAACCATACAAGTGTGTGACGGTCCACTTCCTGGACAACAAGGAGATGCAAAGTGTCTGTCGTCACACCAGATACTTTCAAAAAGATCAGACGGGAGAATATTAGAAAAACCCTACAGCCTCTCACGTACGCTTCAGATAGAGCAAAGATCACGTTCTTGGTCAACCTCTTGTGGGGCCTGGCTGCTTAGTGGGCAAAGGTGATTATTGAGCATTGTGCTCCGGCGTCGGCCTTTTGCGACTCGTTCATGTTAGAACTTAGGTCAGTCTTCAATCATCCATGTGGAGTGGCAAGACGGAGACCCGGCTCTTCACCCTTGTTCGGGGCTCAGCTTCAGTCGTGGACTATTCCTTCCAGTTCCGCATATATGCTACGTAGAGTGGGCGAAATGACACCAGGGTACTGGGGGCGCCCTGACTAAGGGAGCACAACCCACAATTTAATTGGACAAAGGGCTCACTGACTGTCTGGGGTGGGGTTTAGGCTAACTGTCTCCACTCACCTCTTGTCTCCCTACCCATGAACTTCCAAAGACTTCCTCCCTGTGGTTCCTCTCTTGGCGCCCCCCAATCTTTCTGCAGTTCCAGAGGATTCTCACGATCTGGGGGAGGTTTTTAGCCAGCAGAGAGCCCTGTCATTGCCTCCTCATCACCCCTATGACTGCTGGATTGACCTTCCGGGTGCACCACTTCCTTCCAGTCGTCTTTACAACCTCTCCAAGCCTCAGCAGGAGGCCATGAAACAGTACATCTCAGACTCCCTGGCTAATCCATCACTCTTCTTCCTGTTGATGCGGGGTTTTCCTTAGTCAGGAAGAAGGATGGTGGTGTAAGAACAAACCTCCTGCTGAATATCAGCAAGACTAAAGAGATTGTTGTCAACTTCCAGAGAGGCCACACTCAACATCCGCCACTGACCGTCGACGGTGCTGCACTGGAGAGAGTGAGCAGCACCAAATTCCTGGGGCAAAGGACCTGACCATCACTGGCTAAGAAAGCCCAGCAGCACCTTTGCTTCCTGTGCAAACTCAAGTGGGCAAGTGCTCCAACACTCATCGTGATCACATTCTGCAGAGGAGCCATTGAGAGCATCCTTTCCAGCTGCATCTGTCTGTGGGGTGGGAGCTTTGTTCACCAGGCCGTGAGACTGCTGAACTCCCCTCTCTCCCCCCCCCCCCCCCCCCCCCCCCCCCAGCCTCAGCCAGCAGAGCCACCAAACTGACAGGGTCTAGGAATCCCCCCTCCCTTAAAATAAATGAATCACTGAACTTTGACCCACAGAGTTGATCTGCACTATGCAACCTGCACAAACATGCTGCTATAAAGATAATTATTGCCACTGACTGTCTTTGCACTAAAGCCCCTCTCCAACACCTATAATTGGTGCTGCTACCACAGTACACCACTTTCCATGTACACTGTTGAAACACTACTAGTCTTACATTTTTGTCCTGTCTTTTATCCTTTTTTATTTTATCTTCCTATTTTAGTACCAGTTAAATAGGATAGTTATTTGCACTTTATTACTACCTCAGAAGTTAGGATATGTTCTCGTTGTGCCTTTGCACCTTATTGTTTGAAATCTGCTTGTCTAAGCGTGAGATAATGAGAAACGCAACTTTGATTCCCTTCTATGTCAAACACATGTAACAAAACTGGCAAATAAATAAATTCAATTCAATTTGATTGTGTCCCCTCACGCCTTTGTTTCCCTCACGTCTTCGTGTCCCCTCACGCTTTTGTGTCCCTCACGTCTTCGTTTTCCCTGAAAAGAATTGTCTTTATTTTATTATCATGTGTTGTACCATATGTTTCAGAAGCACTTTAGAAGTTAGGAATGGTAGAATGTTTAGAAAGTGGAATAAAGATAAGCAGTCAGTTGACCCTTCCTTGACATGAATGTTGTTGAGACAGTTGGAGGCAGGAGGAGACAGTCAGACGGAAAGTGTTAAACCCCCATTGTAAAACGTGACAGAATAGTTTACTGGTGTTGATAAGTTCCTCTGCAAAAAGGTGAACTTTGAACTGGCCATTTGCAAGACAATGGAGAACAAGGACTGTGTAAGCATCCAATGGGACTGGAAGAAGAAGACGAGGTCATCCAAGAAGGACTGGATTGGACTGAATTAGCATCAATAATTTACATATGTGTTTCTATAAAAGACTGGGCCAAGGGATAGTTAGGTTGTCAGACTTCATGCCCTGGCAATGGACTCTGTTATTGTAGGGTTATGAACTGGCCCAGGGCTCTGTAATATTTGTATCTTGAATTCATTCTATTTGCTAAATATATTTTGAAATTGGCATTTGTTTTCTTGAAGTCTTCATTCAAAGAACACGCGGATTGGCAGTGACACACGAGAGGTATTGCAATCCAACACCCCTCACGCCTTCGTGTCGCCTCACGCTTTTGTGTCCGCTCACGTCTTTGTGTCCCTTCATGCCTTCGTCTCTCATCACGCCTTTGTGTGTCCTCACGCCTTCGTGTCTCCTCACGTCTTTGTGCCGCCTCACGACATTGTCCCACCAGTTTTCTAATGATAACTCCCTCAGAGACTTTTCCTGGCCCCATGAAACTTTGATAGTTCTGGTGGTGTTTTACTATCAGGTAAGTCCACCAAGCCAACAACCGATATGCTATCCGAACTTTACCTTTCTTAGCATTTTGACCAGTCCAAAGAAACTTACAATTCTAGCAGTGCTCTGTTAGACAACTTTCAGTGAAGTCATCTAAAAGGTTAATTTAGCACACTCTCCTTTCAATCCAACACCCATGTTCTCACTTCTTCATGAACATAAACACATTTCACATTATTCAACATTTTCTATATTCACCACCATGCAAGGTCATGACAACCATCCATCCTTTGAGAACCTTATAATAACTGTTTCAAACATAATGAACACCTTTATTCATTTTTAAATTTTGTGTAAATATTTATGTTTACTGACTTTGCATGTCTGATTGATCAACACATGCATCGTGAGCTATTACATTACAAAAGGACTTGCAAAAGCAAGTTTGAATGGTTCTGTTATATAAAAGGGTTTATTTATCTAGCTTGTGCCACTAGGAGCCAGATGTTGCAGACACAGCTGTCCCCAGATTTCTGAGTTTAACTTTAACATGTGCTGTGGTGCAGCACTCAAACAAAATATACCCATCTGCTCTCATGAGGAACGGCAAGCTTTTCCCATCATCACTCCATCACTCCCATCAATCATTCCTCAAATCGAAGGCCAGACATTATTCTCAATAAAGAAAGAACATTAGAAGCCAAAAGGCCAAAATCCACATGGAGGATCATTCTTTGTCATCATTATGATTGTTGACATTATCAGGATGAAACAACGGTAATCACTGCACGTTAAGATTATATCAGACAGCTGGTAGTGATTTGAGTGTTTCAGGTTTCTGCATTCATCACTTTAATTACATGTTACTTCAAAGGTTGTGTTCATGTATGTATCAATCATGTTGATTTCTTGTTGTATATGTTTTTGTCTAAATGTAATTGTGTGTGTGTGTGTGTGTGTGTGTGTGTGTGTGTGTGTGTGTGTGTGTGTGTATACATGGACTACGGTGTTACGGGGAGGTGACAGTGGTGAACATTACAGGTGTAAATACTTAAAGGAACACTGAGTGAAACTTGTGTGGCTGCTTGAGTCTCAAGGTCCTGCTGTCATTTTGTGGGATCATAATCAAGCTGGCAGGACGAACTGGGAAAAATAACCAACATGGGGGAAAATTATTTTATAACCTGCTGTTGTGAAAACAGGAGCAAAAGATGGACACCTCCTTCCCACCCATCCAAAACTAGGTTTTGTTCTTGCCTGTAACACTAAGAATAATCATTAATCTGTAGAGGTATATGTCTTTAAATTCACAACTATTTGCATATAATAAAACATAAATCAGAGAAAGGTCTGTCTCTCTGGTCTCAACTCACACCTGATACTAGCTGCACGTTATAAAGTGGGGCAGAAAATAAGAGAAAAGCAGCATGAATCTAAAGGAAGGAAGCCTGAAAACCTCCGGTGGCGTCAGGACGCAGAGAGAAACCCGCCGCAGGAGACCAACAGGACCAACAGCACATCTTATCATTTTCACCCATCTGCCCCGTTTCTCAGTTCTGCGAAGAAATTATGAGAGACTCGGTCCAACCGCCGTCCTTCGACTCTGTCGTGATACCGCAGTGTCCACGAGACTCTGGTGTGCAGCCACATATAGGAAACATGCATGTTTGCCAAGGCAACGCTGCCTCTCACTTTAAATACGTCTGTTGATGTTGACGGTATCAGTGACGTAAGACTCGCATACACACGAGGGACAGACGGAAGACGGGACGAGCGAGAGATAGAGAGAGGGAGGGAGAGACAGGCAGCTCGAGAGGGGGAGACACTGAGAGAGAGAAAAAGAGAGACAGAGAGAAAGACGGAGACAGAAAGAGAGACAGAGACAGAAAGAGAGGTAGACGAAGACAGAGAGACAGAAAGAGAGAGAGAGAAGCGGAAAGAGAGAGAGCGCGCGCGCCGCCGCACGGAGCACAGCCTGTGCCGCGGACGCGCCGGTTCGCGCTGGAGTTCCGCTGCAGCTGCAGGAATAACGCATCCATCTTCAGATTCTGCTGCTCCTTCGGCTGCTTGTGTGACGACTGCAGTCGTTGAGTCCTCCTCTTCCCCCTTTGGACAAGAGAACAACCCGGGCGGCCACCGGCAGTAGTACGTTCTTGTGCATTTTGGAGCTTTTTTTGGTGGATATTTAGCTCGACTAGATAAAGAAGAATACAGTAAGAGCTTTATGCTGCTGGACTGCGCTACGTGTGGAGGAACCGGCCTGGCTTAGGTTCCAATCAGCCAGAGCTCTGCTGAAGACATCTGTGTCAGAGACAAAAGCGGCAGCAATAAGCCATTTTGTCAGCCTGATAAGGCGTCAGTCAGTCCGTCCGTCCACATCACGCTTGATTTGCGACGGATCTGATGTCTTGCGGGGATATTAGCATGGTTCGGTTGTAAGTTTATTGGTGTGATTTGTGGTGGTTCTTGAAGCGCCCAGCATGTTTGTTCTGCAGCCCTGGTGGATTTCTGCAAGCTTCTTTCAGCACTGCGACCGTTTGCTTCGGTTCCACTTTTTTTCCCTGAACACAAGGCTCCCTCTACAGATTTAAATGCAGGATTTAGCTTTCATTGACCAGTTTTGGCTGCAAAAATGCTGAGTGGCGTCCTCTTTCTGAGCATCCTTACGGTCACCAGCCTGTCGCCGTCTGAAACACAGAGTCGTAAAACTTCAGCCTCCAAAGAAATCTGCAAGAACCGCTGCGGCTGTGAAGAGAGAGAGAACATCCTGAATATAAACTGCGAGAGCAAAGGCTTCACCACTGTCAGCCAGTTCCATGCACCACCCAATAGAATCTCCCAGCTTTTCCTGAATGGCAACTTCCTGTCGCGGATCAGTGCCAATGAGTTTGTTAATTATGGCAATGTTTCTTCCCTGCATCTTGGCAACAATGGCCTGCAGGAGATCAAAATTGGTGCTTTTAATGGGCTGCGCACCCTGAAGCGGCTTCACCTGAACAACAACAACCTGGAGGTGATTAAGGAGGACACCTTTGCAGGACTGGAGAGTTTGGAATATTTACAGGCCGACTATAATTACATCAGTGTCATAGAGCCAGGAGCCTTAAGTAAGCTGAACAAGCTTAAGGTTTTGATCTTGAACGACAATTTACTCTTGTCTTTGCCTGCAAACATTTTTCGCTTTGTGCTCCTCACCCATCTGGATTTAAGAGGCAACCGCCTGAAAATGCTGCCATTTGCCGGAGTGCTGGAGCACATTGGTGGCCTCATGGAGATCCAGCTGGAAGAGAACCCATGGAATTGTACCTGTGATCTGATTCCCCTTAAATCTTGGTTGGACACGATTTCTGTCTTTGTTGGGGACATAGTATGTGAGACACCATTCAGGCTCCATGGCAAAGATATAACCCAGCTCATAAAGCAGGATCTGTGCCCAAGAAGGAATGCTGCTGAGCGTATCCACCCATCTGACTCACACCTCCAAGGAGTCCTGCCTCCAACCCATCATTCCGGAGCTATTGCTCCGACTCGCGCTCCAAAAGCTTCCCGCCCACCCAAAATGCGCTACAGGCCTACTCCTCGAATTGGGAAAGACAAACATGTGTTTGGACCTATCATGGTTTATCAGACTCGTTCCCCAGTGCCCATGTTGTGCCCCAGTGTGTGTGTGTGCACGTCTCAAAGCCCCGATAGCGGACTAAACATCAATTGTCAGGAGCGCAAACTGCACAACATTAGTGAGCTGAATCCTAAACCATCCATTCCAAAAAAACTCCACCTGACTGGAAACTACTTACAGGTTCTTTACAAAGTGGATCTGATGGAGTACAGCTCCCTGGAATTGCTTCATTTGGGAAACAACAGGATAGCAGTGATTCAGGAAGGTGTTTTTGAAAACCTTTCAAACCTAAGGAGGCTTTACCTGAATGGAAATTACATTGAAGTGCTCTCTCAGTCCCTATTTGTTGGTCTGCAATCTCTCCAATATCTTTATTTGGAATATAACATTATCAAAGACATTTTACCAGAAACCTTTAACTCCCTTCATAACCTCCAGCTGCTTTTCCTTAACAACAACTTGCTACGGTCACTACCTGACAACGTTTTTGGTGGTACAATGCTGACAAGGCTCAACCTGCGGAATAACCATTTCTCATACCTTCCAGTTCGTGGTGTCCTTGATCAGCTGTCAGCTTTCATCCAGATTGACCTGCAGGAGAACCCTTGGGACTGTACGTGCAACATTGTGGCACTAAAGAACTGGATGGAGCTGTCTAGCACCAGTGTAGTGGTCAACGAAATCACCTGCGACTCACCATCCAAACATGCTGGTCGGCTGTTGCGCTCCCTTCACAACGGGGCCATTTGTCCAGAGCCCAGTGAGGTGCCCCAACTGCAATATGCCCCCTCTACAAAGGCCACAACATTAAGGAGCTCTGGAAGTGAGGCAAGCACCCCGTCTTTAGCCTACTCATCTATTTTTAGCTCAGTTAGTCCTACTGAGTCCTGGATCCAAACCCCTGAGCTACACCCTGAGGTTCCACTGTCAGTCCTGATACTTGGCCTTCTCGTAGTCTTTATTCTTTCAGTCTGCTTTGGTGCTGGTCTCTTTGTTTTTGTTCTTAAAAGGCGCAAAGGAGTGGAACATGTTCCGACAACAACTAACAACTTAGATCTCAACTCATTTCAATTGCAGTATGGTTCATACACCCCAGAACCAACTCAAGACAAAGCATCTGAAAGCCATGCATATAACTATATCCCCCCACCGATCGAGTCCATGTGCAAGAACCCAATATACATGCAAAAACATGGTGAACAAGTTGTGTACTACCGCAACCTGAAGGAGCTAAGCTTTGGGCCCCTCGATGTAAAGAAGAATGACGTGTTTGGTCGTGGCCAAGGGGCTTTTACCATCAGTGCTGTGAATTTTATGGCTCAACCTCCGGCATCGCGGGGATTGACTGGCCCGGAGCCTCCTGAGATTCTGTATCAAAACTTAGGAGAAAGGCCCAACAAAGATCTTCCCACAGCTGCCGGTGCCCCTTCATTTAATTACAACTTTTGCACTTTACCCAGGAGGCCCTGTATTGTCCCCCCATATGAGGCTGCTACAACTCAGCGGCACGTCGTCACCCGCGAGCTGTTGAACAAAACTGTGGTGTACACAACCCCCAGCAAATACAGGAGTGACCATCCTGCCCACAATAATCAGCAGCCAGGCCTGTTAGCCGGAAAGTTCCAAACACAGCCAGACTACCTGGAACTTCTGGAGAAACAGACCACCATGAGCCAGCTGTAAGATCATTCCCAGCCCTTGTTCTTTGCAGCAAACATAATAATCATGCAGTTATTGTTCTAATATCTCTATATCTATATGTTCAACCACACGACTGACTAAAAAGTTATTCCCCTTGTTTTCTTCTCTTTATCTTCATTTTTAAAAGCTGTACAATTATTCTAAAAATGTTATCATGCACCTCTATATTTTTTTCCCTTAAAAGATATAAATAATTTCTTCATGTGTGAGAACTAAATTCTAAAATACTTTCAAAAAGCAGGTATATAATCTACAGAACTGTGCTAAAAGAACTAATAAGAATATCTGAAAATGTGAGGATATTTGTCTTTGTAGAAGAGGAAGGCTACGCAGGCGTGTTGCTGTACATATTTAGCTGTGAGTGTATATTGAAAATAATAATTGAGAAGCAAAATCTTAGAATTACTCAGAAAGTGCCTTTGCACTCACCTATTTTATCAACATTGTTCTCTGCAAAATGTTTCAATTAAATATATTTTAATGAGAGCTTGTGTAAAATAGAAGACTGATTTGTATTTTTCAAAAGTGCTATAAACAGTGACTTGGTGTCAAATGACAGAGGACTTCAGAGAAAATCTTGATGTTTTATCTTTGTTCCAGAGAGTTGTGTGTGCTATTGGGCTAGTGTCTGTGGCAGAATCACCCCATTAAAGTCTCACTCAAGAACCTTGTTGAGATTCTGAGCCGTGAGAGGAAGTCTGTGAGGTTTGGGAGTACTTGATTGGGACTGCTTTGTTACCTGTGTGTGTGTGTGTGTGTGTGTTGTGTGTGTGTGTGTGTGTGAGTGTGTGTGTGTGTGTGTGAGTGTGAGTGTGAGAGAGAGAGAGAGAGAGAGAGAGAGAGAGAGAATGTGTGACTAGATAAAAAGCCCTGCAGCTCCATTCTGTCATCTGAATGGTGTTTTTGGCTATAAACACATTTTTGATTTTGACTGCAACATGATAGAAATGGGCCATGAGAGCAGGGGGACCACACTCAGTCCCAACAGGACCTTGCTGGACTATGGCCTTGGGAGGACTGGATTGAACACAGCTGCACTGAAGATCAAATCAAAATCAGATAGACCAGAAAGAAAGTGTGAGTGTGGCAAGGAGGGAAGCAGCAGCCTGAGAGTCAGTCTGAGCCCTGAAGAGTTCAGGTTTGGAAGGAAAAAGCTGCTTTTTCTCTGTTAAAGCTGTCTCTTGTTTTCCAGCCGCGGGGGACATTGGGTGTTTGTGCCCTCTATAAATGGCCTTCCAGTAGCCAATTTGTTCTCTTGCCCATCTGTCCATATTCTTCCTCTTTGTGTGTCCATCACCTTGTCCACCTCCTGGTCTGTCTTTTGTCTTCCTGTTTGCTTCCATCTGTTGGATCTGGCTGCTATTGTGCAGCTGTCCAAGGTGCTGAAACCTTGTTGGACGTGTTGGGACCTGTTGTGAGCAGAGTGGGGCAGCTGGGTTACACAATGTTTGCTACCACTCTTAATTATCTACTAGTAATTTCAAAGATGCCCTATAGCAATAACATCTATTTTATACGTGGATAGAAAAATGGAATTTGCTTTACAAAATTGGATCTCGGTGATATTTGCAGATACAGTCGGTCAGTTATGAGAGGTATTGTGTGTGAGTCTTAGAATTTAAAATAAGTGTGAGACCAAGCTTAATAATTTATTGGCCACAAATCTGCACCAATATGTGCTAATAAGATCCACTAATATTTCACAAGAGTACACTCTGTACTGGGCTCAAAGCTGTCAAACTGCAGAAGGTCATCGGTTGAAACGGGCGTTAGAAACCATCGTCAATACTGAAGAGGTTCAGACTTTAATGGTAATAAAATGACCTGTATTTAGACAGGCTCTATTTATGCTGTGCTGCTACAGATCACTGGCGAGGTAGCCAGACAAACCTCTATCCTCTGGCGCAGCCCCATTAAAGTCCTGGGGGTGCTGTGCACGTGCTGACTGCCCACTGTCACCTGCAGTATCAGAAGTGAATGTTTGCAGGAGAGTAAGAGTGTTCACAGTGGCCATGTTTACAGAGGAGACTCTGTTCCAGTGCAGCTCCACCAAAACACAAATGTTACTTCCAAGTAAGTAAAGAATTCTAAGTCGAACCTCATATTTGTGAAAGTATTTTGAAGCGACACACAAACAGCAAGGCAGGGTTGCCATAGTACCAATGCAGCATCTGAAAGCCACTACATTGCACCTCAGATGTACGCCATGTGGAGCTTTTGTCAGCTTTAATCCCAACCTGTGACTGCGGCACAGCTCTCAGGACGAGAGCTGGTCCATGGAGCTCATGGAGTGGGGTAGACCCATAGCAACAAACCAGGGCCCTGCTAGATTTTCAGACTTGAAGGTTGTAGTTGTTGCTGTGTTGACTGTCGAGCCTTGTTACCTCCAAATACATCTGAATTAAGTTCAAATGCTGTCAAAAATTGAATTTGCAATCTCATTATGACGCTGAAAAATATTCTGGTGCTGTTGGGTCAAGACCAGAGGGCGTTTCTGGCCTTTTTAGCACCTCTGAATTCTCCGTTACTCCTGTTTGTCAGACTGGTGTAGCACACTGGGCAGTAGAGCAGGGATGTGGGTGAGGAGCTACCTCCGCCCCATATATTAATAATCATGTATAATATAGAACAGAATATGAATACGTATATAATACGAATATGTACATGATTTTTTTTACATGTAGACTGCAGCAGGATTGATGTAGCAGATTGTTCACTATAGGTCTGAGAAAGAAGCAACAGTCTTGTTTTAATGGGAGTTACCTTAATGGATCTAAAACACAGACAAGATGCAGATTTTGACACGTTTAGTTGAGTTTGTGTCTTCTTTGAGTCGTCTGCTGCAGTTCTTCACCTTCTGCTTCTATCTAGGCAGAGAGAGGGGAGGCAGAGGAAGAGGGGAGGAAGATTAAAAGTGGAGGAAGAGAGGAGTAAGAGAGAGGGAGAGAACGTGATTATGTTCCCAACATATATGGTTTTCCTTTCTTGGCCACAACAACCCTTAAGAGTCTTTTAGTGGCACTGATGGAAAGAGAGGAGTGTTTTCCCCCCTCTACCTCTCCCTTCCCCAGACAGAGACAGAGAGAGAGAGAAAAGGAAGAGAGGGGGAGATAGAAGAGAGAGAGAGGGCGAGAGAGTTCCAGAGCTGCAGCAGAAGAGGCAAGTTTTCTATGAAGAAAGCTTTCTCATTGGTGTGCAAGACTATACATGTTCTCACTCTCTGTGTGCATGCTCCTGTCCGCGCGTGTGTGTGTGTGTGTGTGTGCACCTCAGTTTCAGTGCTCAAGTGTTAGATAAGGTTGAAACATATAAATTGGTCTTTTGCAAGTGCTGGCCAACCTTTCTTTCCCATCTCTCTGCCTGACTCACTCTTCTTCTCGTCTTGACAGCCCTCTGAGGCTCCACTGTCTGAATGATATGATGGGATGTCTAAATTGGTATTCTTGCTATGCCACTGCATGTGTGGAAGCCATTCAGAGATGACTTTGAAGCATCAGGGCTGTCACTTTGAGTTAATTTGTAACAGCATTGCTGTGTGTGTGTGTGTGTGTGTGTGCGTGCGTGCGTGCATGCGTGTGCGTGATTTCTGAGTTCACTGGTGATGCCAACCAGCTTTTCACATCCATGCTTTTAATCATAAACTTGCAGTGTGCTGCTCATCCGTATGTGTGTGGTGCTGGGAGGATTGGGGTTGGGGTTGGCCCAGGGAGCTGGAGAATGCATGATGTCTGGAAATGTCCTCACAAAGATAGAAGTACAAGAATGTGTGTGAGAGACAGCATCTTCCGTGCAACACCATTAGTGATTTTGTATGTTCCACACAACTTATTTTAAACCATGGCCATACAATGTAGGGCATGGTCCTGAATGGTTTCTGAGGGAAGCACTTGTTTCCTTCTGGATGTCGACTGACTCAAGAAGAAATCAGAGGACTTTCTCCTGAGGTTGTGGCCACTGCCATCATGGCTGCTGTGATGACTTTAATGAGCTATGTGTATTTCAGCTCTTCCAAGTCTCTGTATTATATTGTGGACATGCACGTTTGCTACATTAACCAACTGCAGAAATGTAGCAGAACTCAAACAACAGATGTTGACTCCTCATCACCCGGGGCATTGTGTACAAAGGGTGTGTGTGGAACAAAAATATTATCTGCACACGTCTGCACGCTCATGTTCAGATTTATCAGGAGTGAACTGACGGTGCAGCAGTCCGGCGCTCCACACCAGCTTGGTGGTTGGCGTACACACATTAGTAGTGATGCTGGGAAACTGATAATATTGTCCAAAAGGACATTCCTGAGAATGACTTGGACATTAGAGCTAAACAGAAACCATGAACTCACCCGGTCTTTGTGATGACATGAGTGGATATACAAGTGTGTTTGAAACTGTGCATGTTCTAACCCTAACCCTAGAAAACCCTGTTAGCATCGATGGCAGATTTGGTGCTATTAGTAGATGTTGCTAATCAATCAATCAAACTTTATTTATGTAGCATCTGTTACAATCAAAATTGCCTCTAGGAGCTTTAGAGAATCCCAGGGCCTGACCCCCAACAAGCAACAGTGGGAAGGAAAAACTCCCCTTTAACAGAAAGAAACCTTGAGCAGGACCAGGCTCATAATGGAGCAGTGATCAGAGAAAGAGCAACACTGACTGCTTTAGGGGCCCAAGGATCCTCCTCATGGATATGTGGAGCTGGGGCCACACTTAGAGCGCGACACGGCCAGGAGCCAGGAACCATCCCCATGATGGATCTGGATGAATTTTATGATTTTGCTGTCATTTTAGTTTCTTTTATCCATCCTCTCATGGATCAATATCAGCCCTCTTTGGGGACATTCCAACCAGTCACTGGATGGAACTAAGTGCATCTCTACTCAGCGGATTGTGCTCTATTCTCATCCATGTCATGCCCTGTGTTGATCTGCCAGTTTATTAAGAGGCAGAGCTGCTTCTGTGTGGAGCCTCCAGCCCTCATGGAGGGCTCCAAGCGGAGCCTGGTGCAATTGGATCCTGGTCCAAGTGAAGCCTAGTCCACATTAAGCCTTGTCCAAGTGGAGTCTGGTCCACGTTAAACCTGATCCAAGTGGAGCCTGGTGGTAAAGCCTGGTCCAAGTGGAGCCTGATCCATGTCTGTGATGGATCTTGATTTGACATGAATTTCTAGTCTTTCCTGCGCAGACATTTACCAGTCCTTCTGTTGCGTTTGCTGCCTAAAAGCTTATGTTGTTTGTGTGTTTGTACGTATGTGTGTTTCTCTTATATAAACAACACTGCTTCAAGTCTTAATTGGCCTGTTTGCGTGTGTGTCTAGCTTGGACTGTATGTTTTTGGTCATAAATATTGATTTGTTTCCTCTCAAACGCACCACTTGATGTTACCTGTGCTGAATCCAGGGAGAACATTTGTTTTCCCTCAATAGAACCAAATTTAATGAGCTGAAAATGTTCGGACTTTTGAGTCTTGGCCCTCCGAAAAGGCCCACAGGAAGCACACGGAACTAATAACTCGTGGTTATTTATGATGTTCTTTTATTTTTAATCACTGTGACCACAGGTCATAAACCTGAAATTAATCCAAAATGAAAAGTTATATAAAATTGTCACTAGACAGTAATCATTTAGCTGCACATATAGTCTAAATAAATTACACTGGATCAAAATCACTAAATTATACAGCACAAAACAGTATTTACCAGTAAAAAGTTAACATTTTACATGCAGAAGAAAGCTGGCTAAAGGTAGCCTAAGTTAGCTTATCGCGCTAGCGCGAATTAGCGTAAACGCTAATTAGCGATCAGCTTCTAGCAGAACAAACTTACTAAACTTACTAGCTTACTAGAACAAACATTCTGTAAATATCACAGCCAACAGTTATCATCTTTTACATGTACAAATTATACTATTATACTATTAACTAACTTAACATTAGCTTACCAATGGGCAGTGTGCTCCTGTATAGCTCCAAAGCAAATTTAACGGCTTGAGAGTAACCGTAAACCCGGAAGTCACCACGCCCCTTTCACACTAAAATGCTCAACTTCAAAACAAATGAAAGATGACAAGGGCTGTGTCCGAAACCACCCCCTATACCCTACATAGTGCACTCAATCGTGTGGACGCCATTTTGAAATAGTGTCCGAATTCTTAGTGAGCATCGCGAGTGCACTCAATGTATCCCACAATGCACTGCAAAAAGTAGTGTACAACCGATGCACCCGAACTCGGTAATATACCCCATCAGCCTTTACGGTATCACGTGGTAATCTGTCGATGGCGGGTAAACGAGCAGTAATGACGTACAAATGTATGTAATATTATATTATTATTATATGCTATTTGTTTCACATATCTTACTAGAGTGTAAAATTCTTTCACTTTAGTGGAACATTGCTGCCTCCATTTTAAATATGTTTTTTGCCTTTATTTATTTATACGCGACTATAAGCATCTTATTAGATTACGTCACTGGAAATGTCACCGGACACTAATTATTTGAGATAATAAGGAAGTGTTATGTTATTGTTATTGACATTAATATTTTAATCTATTATTATTATATAAAGATTATAATAGGGTAAAATATTGCATTTTCAAAGAAACGATCGCTGAATGTGTTTGGGTATGTTTCGGATGGGTTAAAATAATTAAATGGACCTGGCCACTTTTCCCGGGGAACAATTCGTTATTATTATGCGACAACATTACGTCATTTTACGTGTGCCGTAGTATCCGTAAGCTAATTTTGAATTGAGTGCGCTACGTAGTTCACTCAATCCATGTCCCCCATGTAGTGAGTAGTGAATAGGGAACGAGTGTGTGGTTTCGGACACAGCCAAGATCTTTAAATAGCCTATTTAAACCTTTATAATAATGATAAATAACACAAAAATGTAAAGGACTTAACACAAAATTCAGAGGACTTAACAGAAAATATGACATTGGAAAATGGGTGTTAAACTCACATATTTGTGTTCTTCCACATCTTAAACAAAGCCAGTCCGTGGAATTCAAAGATGCTAATGAGTAAATATTTTTTAACTGTGCTGATGGAGAAGGTGATGAAGCCTAAAGGGTGCATTTAGATTTTTTTTTACATTTCATGCTGTGATGTTGATAAATGAATACGCGGCACCTACAGTGTTCAGGCTCAAGTTGGGCCGCTGACTTAAAACCAAGACTCATGGAGGTGCAAAATACTTCAACACAAGAATATGAAATGAGTGATGTAAAAATGGGATGTGTGTGTGGTTCTGTGTATGTGGGGGTGTGTGTGTGGGTCTGTGGCTCTCCACAACACACACATGAGCTAAGAGGAAACAATGTTCACAACAAGGAGAAGGTGAAAATGTCCAAGGTGCAGATATGCAGCACATCAGCAACAATTCTTCCCAGTGTTCCTGTTGCTCATGTGCCACAGGCTGGCTTTCAGACTTGGACCTCCTCCTCCTCCTCCTCCTCCCCCTTTCCCATCCCCCCCTCATCCTGAGCCTGAAAAGAAGAGGATGATTATTCTGGTTCTCTGCTGAGCTCAAGACACACATCATCTTTTCTCTGTGTCTGTGAGTGTGTGGGAGAATTTTTGTGTGAGAGTGTGTGCATGAGTGTGTGTGTGAGTTAGTGTGAGTGTGTAAGAGTATGTGTGTGAGTGTGTGTTTGTCATTGTGTGTGTGTGTGTGTGTGCTTGTGAGTTCTTGTACTTCATTTGTGAGGACAAACTATACAACACCTAATTTGTGAGGACATTTTCAGTTGAGGTCATTTTCCATGGTCCTCATAAACCCTGTAATTCAGATTCAGATTCCTTTATTTGTCCCACACGGGGAAATTTACAGCGCAACAGCAGCAAAAGCATGCAGAAAAAATAAAATTTGGTATAAGAATAGAAAATATACAAAAAAGGATATATATATATATATACAATAATCAAAGATAAATCGATAGTGAGCCCTTGTATATCTGTACATCGTACAGAGGGTGTATACAATATACATATCAGAATATATAATATTCAGTGTGTGCTCTGGCCATCCCATGCTCTGTGCTCTGTGTGATCTGCGATACCTCTCCTTCACACAACGAGGGTGGAGCAGCCGCTCACTGAAAGAGCTGCCCAGTGCTGTCAGGGTTTCCTGTAGGGGGTGGGACGTGCTGTTCAACATGGATGACAGCTTAGCCCTTATCCTCCCATTTCCCACCACCTCCACTGAGTCTAGGGGGCATCCCAGGACAGAGCTCTCCTTACCAGTCTGTCCATCCACCTCCTGTCCCTATCCCATAAAAGATGGCTCAGAGTCATAAAAAGTCCGCAGGAGTGGTCCCTGCACTCCAAAAGACCTCAGTCTCCTGAGCAGGAACAGTCTGTGTTGTGTGTCCAGTCCAGGTTATTGTTTAACTGAACACCCAGGTACTTATAGGTCTTCACAACATCGACGTCCGTTCCCAGGATGTTCACAGGTGCAGGTGGGGGGTTGTTATGCCTACGGAAATCCACCACCAGCTCCTTGGTTTTGGTGGCGTTGATCTGGAGGTTGTTCCACAGGCTCCAGTCCACAAAGTCCTGAATAAGTCCTCTGTACTCTGTATCATTCCCATCAGTGATGAGGCCGACAGCAGCAGAGTCGTCAGAGAACCTCTGGTGATGGCATGATGATGAATTGTATGAAAAATCCGCGGTGTTGAGGGTGAACAGGAAAGGAGCCAGAACTGTTCCCTGCGGGACACCAGTGCTGCAGGGAAGCCGATCTGACTCGGAGCCCTTCACCCTCACAAACTTCTCATTGGGATATTAAAGCCTGAAACATGTTTCCTCATCAGTGTTCTCTAGTGCCCCTAACCTGAACACACCCCGGGACTCAGGTGGTACTGCATTTGCAGAAGGACCAAATTTCTGATTGGCAATTTTCTGTTTGGATTGGTCGTTGGAATCACATGACAAGTTGTCTGCATTTTGACTCCCATTATACAGCCTGTGGTCATTAAAACTGAAACAATCAGAAAAATTTAGGCTTTTTAGTACCTTTTCTGAATATTTCTGTATCATTAATTTATTACTATTCATATGTATATTATAGTACTTTACATTACATTCTATTTTTTTTAAATTATTGATATCAATGTCTCAACAGTGATGATAATAATAAACATTAGACTATTATTGCCATTATTGTTGTTACTATTGATGATGATGATGATGATGATGATGATAAAAGCAATGTTTGAAAAGCTATGTCATTGTAAAAAAATACAATGAAATTTTATTTGGCAGCATCTCTTCTAGCAGCTACAATATCACAAACATTATCTAGACAATCTCATATTACTATGTCATATATAAAAAGTCTGTATGAATAGTCTTTAATAAAATTGTGTTGTTGCAGGATCCACATGTACGCACACACACACACACACACACACACTCTGAAGTACTTTTTTAAAACAAATTTTACTTTTTATATCGAGTCAAACACTGGCAATGGGCCATGCAGCCACAGCAGCAGCAGAAGCAACTTCAGCACCAGCAGCAGTTCAGAAGCAACAGAAGTGCAGAAGCAGAAGAGCAGCAGCAGTAGCAGCAGAAGCAGATTCAGCCAGAGCAGTAGTTCAGAAACAACAGAAGTGCAGCAGCAGCAGCTTCAGCAGCAACAACAGCAGTGCAGCAGCAGCAGTGTGAGATGAGAAAAGTTGTTTTTGGACTCTCTCAGTTGACCCTCCACCCTTGAAACACCAAGCATGCCGAGAACTGTGCGTATTAGTCCAGCAGCTCCTCATGATACACACGTCATCTTCATCTTTCTAGATGAACTCTTTTGGAAAGATCTTCCGAGCTGGCCTGAAGGCCTAACACATCCACCTTTTGGTGGGCAGTTTGAACACCTGGCCTTTGCCCTCAGCAACTGTCTACAGAGCTGTGGCTTGGCACATCTGTCAGCCACTATATGAAGATACAAAGTTTGAAGTTTCCTGTTTCATGTACACATTTCCAACATGCTCAACCGGCTGAAAGCCAAAACAATCACCACCCAAATAAAGATGGAAGGATTTTGCTAATGGACTTGCTAATCATGGTGCCTCAGATTTGTGAGAGGAAATAACCTGCCCGTACAGGCATGGACGGCTTGGTGTCAGCAACTTGCTCCTGAAAAAAAGTAACGACTACAGCAAATTCGATCACGCAAAGATAGTGGAGAATTCATCTAGATGGGCTAGTTGATATTATGTAGTCGCAAATAGGGGTTTCCCTTCCTCTCTGATTCAGCACTGTCTGTGGTACTGAGCAAGACACTTGCGGCTTATAGGTGAATGCCGCTTCTATACGTAAAAAGTTGCTTATTAACTAATAATGAAATTACCAATGCAGCTTAGAGGTCATGGTGTTTGGTCCTGAACCTCTCAGGGATAGATTAGAGCACATTATCACTTGAGATGGTATCTCCTTAGCATCTATTCTCTCAGTCAATCTCTCAAATCAATCTTTATTTATATAGCGTCTTTTACAATCAAAATTGTTGCAAGGCGCTTTCCAGAATCCCAGGGCCTAACCCCAGACAAGCAACAGTGGCAAGGAAAAACTCCCCTTTAACAGGAAGAAACCTTGAGCAGGACAAGGCTCATGTAGGGGGACCCTCCTGCTGATGGCCGCCTGGGTAGAGAGAGAGAAGAAGGGGGAGGACACGTACAGGATAGAATGGAGATAGAATGAGAGGAGAGGAGAGGAGAGGAGAGGAGAGGAGAGGAGAGGAGAGGAGAGGAGAGGAGAGAGGAGAGGAGAGACCATGACACAGTCACCCCACAAAGGCCTGTCAGGTGATCATGTTTCTGGGCCCCGGCAGCCTCGGCCTATAACAGCATAGCTAAGATGTTAACCTAATGATTAGACGACCACCTAAGTATGATAATTTGTCTGTCTATGATAATAACTGGAACTACAGAATTAGTAACAGTAAGCTTTTTCAAAGAGGTAGTTTTTAAGACTAATTTTAAAAGTAGAGATGGAGTCAGCCTCCCCTACCTGAACAGGGAGCTGGTTCCATAGCAGGGGGACCTGGTAGCTAAATGCTCGGCCCACCCATTCTACTCCTAGAGACTCTGGGAACCACAAGGAGACCAGCATTCTGAGAGCGGAGCAGTCTATTGGGGTGGTAAGGTATCACTAGCTCCTCCAGGTAGGATGGAGCTAGGCCTCTGAGGACCTTGTGGGTCAGAAGAAGGGTTTTAAAAATTATTCTAAATTTAACAGGCAGCCAATGAAGAGATGCCAGTACAGGAGTTATGTGATCTCTTTTGTCAATACCTGTCAGAACTCTGGCTGCAGCATTTTGGATCAGCTGGAGGCTTCTTAAAGAGTTGTTTGGACACCCTGATAATAAAGAATTACAATAGTCCAGCCTGAAAGTATCAAATGCATGGACTAACTTTTCAGCATCATCAGTAGTTTCCTAATCTTTGTGATGTTCCTCAAGTCAAAAAAGGCACTTCTAGAGTTTGTTTTAATGTGTCAGGTTTTGGTCAAAAGTTACTCCTAGATTCCTCACAGAGAGACGAGATGTTAATGAGATACCATCTAGAGTGATCATGTGATCTAATCTATCCCTGAGAGATTCAGGACCAAACACCATGACCTCAGTTTTTCCTGAGTTACGGAGGAGGAAATTTGAAGGAATTTATGTCTTTAAGACAGGTCTGAAGCTTCACTAACTTCTGTCTCCTCTGGTTTCATGGATAAATAAAGCTGAGTGTCATCAGCATAACAATGAAAATTTATCCCATGCTGCCGAATAATGTTCCCTAAGGGAAGCATGTACAAGGTGAAGAGGATTGGTCCAAGTCCAGAACCTTGAGGAACTCCATGGCTAACCCTACTGTATGAGGAGGGAACGCCATGGACATGAGCAAACTGGTATCTATCTGATAGATACGATCTAAACCAGTGCTGTCCCTTTAATCCCAATAACATGTTCCGGTCTCTGTAACAGGATGCTGTGATCAACTGTATCAAAAGCAGCACTGAGGTCCAGCAGAACCATGACCTGAAGCTATAAGAAGATCATTAGTAACTTTGAGAAGTGCTGTTTCTGTACTGTGATGAGCTCTAAAGCCTGACTGAAACATCTCAAACAGGCTGTTTCTCTGCAGGTGCTCCAGTCACCACCACCTTCTCAAGAATTTTAGAGATAAAAGGAAGGTTGGATATCGGCCTATAATTTGCTAAGACATCAGGAACCAGTGATGTTTTTTAAGCAACGGCTTAATCACTGCCACCTTTGCAGGACCGGGGTACATAACCTGTCACTAAAGAACCATTGATCTGGTCCAGGATAGAACTGCCTATCAATGGTAAAACATCCTTCAACAGGTGTGTTGGGATGGGATCTAAAAGACACGTGGTGGTCTTGGATTTCTGAATTAGCGATGGCGCCCCAGAAAAATATATACGAGTGAAGGAGTTTAAGGGCTCGTTAGAGAACCTGTATGTTCCCACAGTCAGCACATCTGGTGATGGTCCAGTTGTTGGGATGGCCTGGTTAGCTTTTTCTCTGATAGCTAGAACTTTATCAGTGAAGAAGCTCATGAAGTCTTCACCACTAAGGGAAGAGGGGATATGTGGATCTAAAACACTGTGACTCTTGGTTAATTTGGCCACAGTGCTGAAAAGAAACCTGGGGTTGTTCTTATTATCCTCAATTAAAGAAGAAAAATAAGCTGTTCTAGCCTTGCGGAGGGCCTTTTTGTAAACTAATAGACAGTCTTTTAAGGCTACATGATAGCTATCTATTTTACAAGAATGCCACTTCCTTTCTAGGCTGTGCGCTTTCTGCTTGAGAGTCCTGATATATGAATTATACCAGGGGGTACACCTCCTCTGATTTACTATTTTCTTTTTCAGGGGGGCAACAGAATCAAGCGTGATTCTCAGTGAGGTTGCTGCACCTTCAGCAAAAGAGTCAACCTAAGCAGGGCTAAGATTATAATAATTGATCCCTGGGGAAACACACGGTGGTCCTGAGATTAGCACAGGGATTGCTTCCTTAAACTTAGCTACAGCATTATCTGAAAGACATCTGCTATAGCAAGACTGTGTTCTGAGGATAGAAGAATCCTTAATCATAAATGAATCAATGAAATACCTGACAGGAGTGGGTTCTGAGGGAACACTGACACATATTCTGCCTCAACACCATAAGTCAGAACTAGATCTAAGGTGTGGTTGAAGCTATGAGTTGGTTGGTTTATCTGCTGGAGGAAACCAACTGACTCAAGTAATGAAATGAAGCAATTTCCAAAGCTGTCTTTTTCAACATCTATATGGATATTAAAGTCTCCAATGATAATGACTTTGTCCGTTCTAAGGACCAAATCAGATAAGAAATCAGAGAACTCAGAAAGGAACTCTGAATGTGACCCAGCAGCGGCCGATATACAACTATAAACAAAAGTGGATTTTCTGCCTTCCAGTTCAGATGGGTGATGTCAAGAGTCAGGCTTTCAAATGAACTGGAGCCATGTTTTGGTCTAGGATTAACTGATAACTTGGAGGGAGAGATTGCTGCCACTCTCCCTCCTCGACCCGCAACACGAGGAATATGATAATTAAGATGGGTAGGAGGAGTAGATTCATTTAAGCTAACATACTCCTCCTCCTGAAGCCAGGTCTCAAGTCAGACAAAATAAATCAATGTGATGATCCGCTATCAGGTTGTGCACTCACAGGGATTTACACAAAAGAGATCTAATATTTAACAGTCTTTACTTAATTGTAATATTAGTTTCTCCAACTTGTGCTTTGGTATTAATTTTAATAAGATTATAGTGATTGACCGCTCCCCTGTTCTGTGCTTGGTAAACTTTTAACCGTGGAACAGAGACTACCGCTACAGTGATCCCTCATTTATCGCGGGAGTTGCGTTCCAAAAATAACACGCGAAAAGTGAAATCCGTGAAGTAGTCAGCTTTATTTTTTTATTTTTTTTTTACAATGCAATACTGAACTATAGAATGAAACCAAAAATCAAAACCTGTTTTAAAGCCCAAAATTTGTTTAAAACAATAATTTTAATCTAGTAATACAAGGTTGGAAACATTGTCACTCACGTATTTCACAGTCCCAGCTGTGCCTCTTCGTCTTGACTCCGCTCCGCTGCAGCGTCTGTTTCTACTGAAGGCGCAGGAGTCTTTCTCCGAGAGAAGAACATTGTTATGGGTAGTTGTTGGCGCTCTTTCTTTTTCTGAGCAAGAAGATTTTTATAAACGGATATGCCACCTTCGATTATATTTGAGAACTGCAATGAACGACTCGCAAAAAAAATCCGTGAAGCAGCGAAGCCGTGAAAGATGATACGCGATATAGCGAGGGATCACTGTATAGTGTTAAATATGTTACTGTTGGTGGATGAGGGTTCTATGGAAGCAGCAGAGAAGTGTTTAAGACTGCATCCTGGTCTGGACCCTGGATTGTCAGGTCACTTTGGGTCTAATAAAATTAGCCAAGTTACTAGAAATGAGAGAGGCACCATTCCGTGTGGGATGGACACCGTTTCTCCTAATCAGACCAGGTTTTCCCCAACAAGTGCTACAATTGTCTACAAAGGCCACCTGGTTTTCGGGGTACCACCATGACAGCCAGCGACGAAGCGACGACATGCGGCTAAACATTTCATCGCTAGCCAGATTGGGTAGGGGACCAGAGAATGCTACGGAGTCCGACATCGTTTTTGCGTAGTTGCACACCGACGCCATGTTAATTTTGGTGACCTCCAACTGACGGAGCCGGGTGTTGTTTGCTCCGACGTGAATAATAATTTTACCAAATTTACGTTTATTTCTCGCCAGCAGTTTTAGATTGGCTTCTATGTCGCCCGCTCTGGCCCCTGGAATGCACTTAACTATGGTCACTGGAGTCGACTTCACGTAGCGCAAAACAGAGTCGCCAATTACCAGGGTCGGTTTCTCAGTGGGTGTGTCACCGAGTGGGGAAAAACGCTTAGCCACGGGAAGTGGGTGGTGGTGCACCGTGGGCCTTTGGTTTGGGCTACCCTTCCTGCGAATTGTCACCCAGCCGCCCTGGCTTGCCGACTGCTCGGCTGCTGCCGGGGGACCACTAGCTGTAGTGCTTTGTCATTTCTTTCAGTTGTTTCTTTTCCCGACGGTTTTTCCCATTTTTGATGGTGATTTTCCGTCCCCCCTTTGGGTTGTTATTTTCTCTGAGTTTTTTGTTGTTACTATATAAAGTTTGATTTTACTCTGTTCGTACGTCTTGGATACTTTGTCAAATCAAATCAATCTTTATTTATATAGCGTCTTATACAATCAAAATTGTATCAAGGCGCTTTCCGGAATCCCAGGGCCTAACCCCAGTCAAGCAACAGTAGCAAGGAAAAACTCCCCTTTAACAGGAAAAAACCTTGAGCAGGACCAGGCTCATGTAGGGGGACCCTCCTGCTGATGGCCGGCTGGGTAAAGAGAGAGGAGAGGAGAGGAAGGGGAAGGGGAAGAGGAAGAAAGAGAGGGAGAGGAGAGGACCCTTTATCTCCAAGAATTTACTCTAAGAATCCTCATAGACAAGTTAAAGATTAAAGAGACGCCATATTGAGTAATGCTCAAGATCAACTAATCTATTCCTCAGAAGGTTAAGATTAAGATTAAGATGTACTTTATTCATCCCCGTGGGGAAATTGAATTGTAGTAGCAACCTATACAAAGTATAGAAACAGAATAAATAAATACAGATAAGATTAGAACGTTATAAGCATATATACAGTATATATTATAAGCATATATATATATATACATAATATAATATATTGTTGCATTTGCAAAGTAAAGGCAATACAACTTAGATTACCATTGACACACAATCGTGTGTGCCTTTTATTGAAGCCACAACAACAAGTAGTAGAAAAAAATCAAATCAGAGCGGGAAAAACACACACCCCCGCCCCTCAACTCCCACGGTCCGTTAAAGGGGCCGTGCCAAATTACCCGACTTAGTTGTCGACAAATAGTGCGAGCGAATGAGGAACTCATACATAGCAAAATGCTCAACAGGACTATGGCAATGGAACAGATATGAATAATTATGGTGAATTATGATATACAAGTGACCGCTACACATGCCCCCCCAGAATTCACCATCGCAAAGCAAGAACAGTCAACGAGTCGGGGCTCGAACGGGCCGGCCAGACCGTGTGCGTCGAAGCGGTATTGGTGGTGCTAGAGGAGCAGGGGAATCAGGACACGCAGGGTGGTCAGTGGCACTGACAGAGTTTTCAGGGATCTGTGTTCCTCTCAGAGGACTGGCCGAGCAGGGGGGCGTCCACGCCGCGGGGGCACGGCCGTGGCAACTGGCTGACCAAGGTCCAAGTGAGCTGCCTTGAGGCGGTCTATCGTAACGCGTTCAGGTCGGCCTCCCACGTCGAGCAGAAAATGCTTGTCCCCACTCTCCAAAACACGAAAAGGCCCATCATAAGGTGGCTGCAGCGGGCCTCGATGAGCATCATGGCGGATAAAAACATAGTCTGCCCTCTCCAAGGATGGTGGGACATGGGATGGTGGCAAACCATGCTGGGAAATAGGGATGGATGCGAAAACCTTGGCAGCATCAAGGAGTGTTGCACGCTGTGCGCTCGCAGACCAAGGCGCTGTAGTGTTGGGGACAAACTCACCTGGCACCCGCAGTGGCTCTCCATACACCATCTCCGCCGAGGAACACTGCAGGTCATCTTTGAGGGCGGTGCGCAGCCCCAACAAGACCCAAGGAAGTCTCTCCACCCAGCTACTGTCCTTCAGAGACGCCCGAAGAGCAGCCTTCATGGAGCGGTGAAGCCGCTCACACATGCCGTTGGCCTGTGGGTGGTATGCCGTTGTGTGATGCAGTTTCACCCCTAGGCTCTCCCCTACAGAAGTCCAGAGCTCAGAGGTGAATTGCGAGCCACGGTCAGATGAGATGTCAGCAGGGGGACCGAAACGGGCAACCCAAGTCCCAATAAACGCACGTGCCACTCGGCCGAGGTGGCCGACTGCAGGGGCACCGCCTCCGGCCAGCGGGTGGTCCTTCCACCATTGTGAGGAGGTAAGTGCAGCCGCGGAAGGGGGAAAGGGCCCAACCAGGTCCACATGGACATGGTCGAAACGTCGCTCTGGCACCGGAAATGGGGCAGCGGGGCCCTAGCATGGCACTGTACCTTTGAGCGCTGGCATGCGACGCACATGGCAGCCCAATCCCTGACGTCCTTTCTGAGCCCATGCCAAACAAATTTAGCAGCTACAAGACGTTGAGAAGCCTTCCTCCCCGGGTGGGAGAGGTTGTGGACTGAATCAAACACACGCCGCCTCCAAACCGCGGGCACAACAGGGCGTAGCTGACCGGTACTGACATCACAGAGAAGCGTGACACCAGTGCTCCCAAAAGGAACCTCGCGCAGCTGCAGCCCTGTGGCTGCAGACTTTAGAGCTTGGACATCACTGTCTGTGGTTTGGTCCACTGCCATCTGTCCGTAGTCAAGTCCCACGTGGACAGCGCCCGTGACGGCCCGGGAGAGGCAGTCCGCAACGACATTGGTCTTACCAGCCAGGTGTTTAATGTCCGTGGTGAATTCGGAGATGTAGGAAAGGTGCCTCTGCTGCCGAGCCGACCATGGTTCTGCCGTCTTTGCCATCGCGAAGGTGAGGGGCTTGTGATCCACAAAGGCAGTGAAAGACCTGCCTCAAGCAGAGGATGGAAATGGCGAATGGCCAGGTAGAGGCCAAGGAGCTCACGGTCAAACGTGCTGTACTTCCGCTCATTGGGTCGTAGCTGCCTACTAAAAAAGGCCAGGGGTTGCCAAGCACCTTCTACCCATTGTTCATGCACCGCACCCACTGCGTAATCCGAGGCATCCGTGGTGATTGAGATTGGCGCGTCAGGCAATGGGTGTGCCAACAGTGTAGCATTGGCCAGAGCAGCCTTAACATTCTCGAATGCACGCTGTCGCACGTCGGACCAGTCAACCATGTGCTTGGGAACCGCCCCTTTCAAACAGTCATACAGTGGCCGCATGAGGTCCGCTGCCCGGGGGAGGAAACGGTGGTAAAAATTCACCATACCCAGGAACTCCTGGAGCGCCTTGACCGTGACTGGACGGGGAAAGCTCGCGATGGCCTCCACCTTTTCCGGCAGGGGAACTGCTCCGTAACGTGTCACGTGATGGCCCAGGAAGTCGATGGTAGACAGTCCAAACTGGCACTTCGCCGGGTTTATGATGAGCCCATGCTGGCTGAGGCGCTGGAAAAGAGCCCTGAGGTGTGCCACGTGCTCAGCCTGAGACGTGCTTGCGACGAGGATGTCATCCAAGTACACAAATAGGAATGGCAGGTCGCGTAGGACGGAGTCCATCAGGCGCTGAAAAGTCTGTGCTGCGCTTTTAAGACCAAAAGGCATCCGTAAAAACTCAAACAGGCCGAACGGGGTGATTACCGCTGTCTTGGGGACATCGGCAGGGTGGACTGGTACCTGGTGGTAGCCGCGGACAAGGTCCACCTTCGAAAAGACTGTTTTCCCAGCTGCGCGGAAAAATCTTGTATGTGGGGGACAGGGTAACGGTTCGGGGTGGTGGCATCGTTGAGCCTGCGGTAATCGCCACATGGCCGCCAACCCCCACCCGGCTTCTCCACCATGTGCAGAGGTGATGCCCAAGGGCTTTTGGAGTGGCGAATGATGCCCAGGCGTTCCATTGTCTCGAACTCCGCTCGAGCAATGGAGAGCTTGGCCGGGTCCAGACGCCTGGCCCGAGCGTGCACAGGGGCGCCTGTGGTAGCGATGTGGTGTTCCACACCATGCTTGGCCGTGGCAGATGAAAACGTGGGCTGAGTCAGAGCAGGAAACTCGGTGAGGAGGCGAAGGAAAATGTCTGTAGTGGGGAGCATGCTGGAAAGCCTGACTGAGTCTGTAACACCAAGAGTGCATTCATACGAACAGAAAGTGACTGCATCCACAAGGCGTCTATTTTTGACATCGACCAGAAGTCCAAAAGCGCAGAGGAAGTCTGCACCAATCAGTGGCACAGTCACCTTGGCAGTCACAAAGTTCCATCCAAAACGCTGTCCACCAAAACACAACTCCACATACCTCACCCCATACGTGCGGATGGGGTTGCCGTTCGCTGCTTCCATAGGGGGCCCATGGGACTCGGACAGCATGTCCAACTTCGACGCTGGCAGGACACTCCTCTGAGCACCTGTGTCACAGAGGAACCGTCGTCTGGAGAGAGAGTCCTGGATGAACAGCAGCCTGCCAGTTTGGCCGAAGCTCATGGCTACTGCTGAGCGCCGGCCCTGGCGTTTCCCTGCGGAGGTGGGCCGGTGTGAAACATGCATGGAGGGGGCACCGCCTGGCTTTGACCCCAAACCGTGCATGGGAAAAGCACAGCCCAGAAACCTGTTGATGCCGAGGAGCCGCTGCGGCAGCTGTGAAAGCGGGAGCGTCAACCACAGGACCGTCTGCGCCAGCCGGGAGGAACGCAGCCACATAGGTCGGTTGGGAGGCAAGGAAGAATTTATCCGCCTCAGCAGCAAGCGCACGGCAGTCCGAGATTGCTGTGTTGGCCAAAGCAGCCCGCACTTGGGGAGGCAGCAGTCGCAGGAAAAGCTGAATGAAGAGGAAATCGGGCTTGTGTTCACCCAAAAGATCTAACATTTTGTCCATCAGTTCGGAAGGCTTGGAATCACCCAGCCCCTGCAAAGAGAAAAGGCGGCTAGCCCTCTCCGCGTCGGAAAGTTCGAACGTTCGTAAGAGGTGAGCCTTCAAAATGCCATACTTGTTCTCTGGCGGTGGCTGTTTAAGAATGCCTACCACTCTGGATGCCGTAGCACTCCCAAGAGCAGAAACCACATAATAATATTTGGTCTCATCTGCGGTGATTTCTCGCAGCGCGAACTGTGCCTCCGCTTGAGCAAACCACGCAGTCGCCAAAGTCTCCCAAAACTCCGGCAGCTTCAATGAAACTGCATTTGTCACCATGGTCGAAAATAAAAGTCACTGAATGATACATCTAGCGAGAGTCGGGGTCACCAGTGTTGCGTTTGCAAAGTAAAGGCAATACAACTTAGATTACCATTGACACACAATCGTGTGTGCCTTTTATTGAAGCCACAACAACAAGTAGTAGAAAAAATCAAATCAGAACGGGAAAAACACACACCCCCGCCCCTCAACTCCCACGGTCCGTTAAAGGGGCCGTGCCAAATTACCCGACTTAGTTGTTGGCAAATAGTGCGAGCGAATGAGGAACTCATACATAGCAAAATGCTCAACAGGACTATGGCAATGGAACAGATATGAACAATTATGGTGAATTATGATATACAAGTGACCTACAATATACATATTATAAGCATATATATATATATATAAATATAGAATAAAATAGAAATAAAATTACAACATAAACATTACATTGGCCGGGTTAGGATGAGTTATACAGTTTGATGGCAGACGGCAGGAATGACTTCCTGTACCATTCCTTAGAGCAGCGAGGCTGCAGGAGTCTGCTGCTGAAGCTGCTTCTCAGTTTGTCCACTGTGTTATAGAGGGGGTGGGAGGGATTGTCCATGATTGTCTGCAGTTTCAACACCATCCTGTCCCTCACCACCTCGTCTAAGTTTGCAAGTCTATAGCCAACAACAGACCCTGCCTTTTTAATGAGTTTGTTGAGTCTGTTGGCATCCTTTGCTTTAATGCCTGCTCCCCAGCACACTACAGCAAAGAAGATGGTGCTAGCCATGACAGACTGGTAGAACATGTGGAGCATCCTGCTGCAAACACTGAAGGACCTGAGTCTCCTGAGGAACTAGAGTCTGCTCATGGCCTTATTGTAGACAGCATCGGTGTTTGTGGACCACTCCAGTTTATTGTCCAGCTGAACACCCAGGAACCTGTAAGATGAGACTATTTCCACATCTTTCCCACTAATGCAGATTGGGGAGGGAGGGGACTTGCTTTTTCTGAAATCCACCACCATCTCCTTCGTCTTGGTCACATTGAGCTGCAGAAGGTTCTCCCTGCTCCACCTAACAAAACTCTCCACAAGGTCCCTGTATTCATCCTCTTGTCCATTCTCCACACACCCGACTATGACTGTGTCATCCGAGTACTTCTGGAGATGACATGTCTCAGAGTGGTACTGGAAGTCAGCTGTGTAGGTGGTGAACAGAAAGGGGGAGAGCACAGTTCCTTGGGGAGCTCCTGTGTTGCTCATCAGGGGGTCGGACACACAGCTCCGCAGTCTCACAAACTGTGGTCGACCTGTCAGGTAGTCCTCGATCCAAGAAACAAGGGGAGCATCCATCTGCATGTTCTCCAACTTAGCCCTCAGCAGTCTTGGCTAGATGGTGTTGAAGGCAGAAGAGAAGTCAAAGAACATGACTCGCACTGTGGTATTTAGTCTGTCCAAGGAGGAGTAAGCCCTCGGTAGCAAGTATATTACTGCGTCATCAACCCCCACCTTGGGCTGATAGGCAAACTGCAGAGGGTCTTGAAAGGGGCTCACCAGAGGTCTGAGGTGTGACAGCACCAGCCGCTCCATGACCTTCATAATGTGGGAGGTCAGTGCTATTGGCCTGTAGTCACTCGGTGCCACAGGATGGGTCTTCTTCGGCACCGTGATCAGGCAGGATGTCTTCCAAAGCACTGGGATCCTCTGAAGATGAAGGCTCTGGTTGAACAGGTGCTGCAGTATTCCACACAGCTGCCTGGAGCAGTTCTTCAGCACTCTTGGGCTGATGCCGTCCGGTCCGGCAGCCTTTCTTTGGTTGAGCCTCTCCAGCTCTCTCTTCACCTGGCTAGACGTGAAGGATAGTCCTGCCGGGGGGATGGGTGACATGTTGGAATCTATGTAGGGTGTCAGCAGGGGGGAGGAGGAAGAAGTTGGCAGAGGTGTTAGGGGCTCTGGGAGGTGTGAAGGGGACCCATTGTTATCCAGAGGAATATTGGGACAGCTGTGGTAGGGGTTCACAGAGAGCAGATCAGTTGGTGGTCTCCAGGGCATCCCTCAGGCAGTCCATGGCACCATCTGACCATTTCATAACAGTCCTCACAGTGACTGATTGCTGCTGAACCACAGGTGTGTATGATGGGGAGAGCAGCACGAGATTATGGTCAGACTTGCCTAGTGGAGGGAGTGCAGTGGAGGTGTATGCACTGGTGACATTAGCATACAGTAAATCCAAAGTCTCACTGTCTCTCGTGCTGCACTGGACATATTGATGGAATGTAGGGAGAGTGGACTTAAGGGAGGCATGATTGAAGTCTCCTGTGATGAGGATAAAGGCTCCGGGATGTTTAGTCTGCAGGTCAGCCGTGACAGAGTGAATAACGTCACAGGCCGTGTCCGCTTTACCGGTCGGAGGAATATTAATAATATTAGTATTAATATTAATAATGCCAGTGATGGCAATGACATTAGTAAACTCCCGTGGCAAATAGTATGGACGGAGTCCGATAGCAATAAGTTCCACGTCGGGACTGCACACGCGCTCCTTGACGTGAATATGCTCCGGGTTCCACCTCTTGTTGCTAACGAACACGGCCAGTCCCCCTCCTTTCTTCTTACTGGCCGCGGTGGTGTCTCAGTCCGCTCACACAGTGCTGAAGGCAGCGATCATCACATTAGAGTCCGGTATCAGTCCATGGAGCCATGTCTCCGTGAAACACATGATACTGGCCTCTCTATACTCCCGCTGTGTCCGTGTGAGCGCCTCCAGCTCGTCCATCTTATTTGCCAGGGACCTGACATTCCCCGTTATGACCGCGGGGACGCAGGGTTTAAAACGTCGCCTCTTCATCCTGTGTTTAACTCCAGCCTTAGTCCCTCGTTGTTTCCTCCTCAGCTCCTTCGGGATTTGGGGCTTCTCTCCGACCTCGAAGGATGGTGGTCTTAGAGCCATCAGCTGGTCTCGTGTGTAAATGGAGGGCAGGACGGGCCGATAGCGTCTCCTCCCGGCACGGCGCTCGACCCCGGTGTGGCATCCCCGTTTCCTCCTCCTCAGCTCGGGGGGCACATCGGGTCGCTCCTTGGGCAGCACCGCAGAGCTCCGTAGGGCGAACAGCTGGTCCCTGCTGTAAACAAGCAAGCCGCAGCTCTGCGATGGGTCTTGTTGGATCGCAATACCTCCCGTATGTAGCTGCCGATCCGCGTGTTCGTTGAATGAAGACTTCGAGAAGAAAAGTACCAATTTCAAAATGTATTTGACAATAGAACCAATTCCAGATACAAATATTACAGAGCTCCGGGCCAGTTCATCACCCTAGCAACAACAGAGTTAATCGTCAGGGCACGAAGTCTGACAACCTAACTATCCCTGGGCCCAGTCCTTTATAGTCACACACATGCAAATTCACAATGTCCATGCAATCCACTCCAGATCCCCTGCTGAGATGTCCTCGTCCTCTTCCTCCAGTCCCTTTGGTGTTGGTAGAGTTCTTCTTTTCCATTGTTTTCCCAGGTGGCCAGATCCCCATCTTCATGCAAATGTGATCATCATCAACCCCCCTGATATCCTGTTTACAATGAGTGTTTGACACCCCCTGCCTGACTGGCTCCTGAGATAACAGTAGATCAAACAACAATCCTGCAACTGGAATGTCTCTGTTTTTAATTACATTTAGTCTACCTTGCCTAACTTCTAAGGGAAGACAGGAACATATGGTGAAACACATAACAACAAGATAAAGACAATTCTCAACAGTCTCCGGACGCGGTATCGAAAAGTGAAAAGTAGAGCCACCAGTGCAAACTCCACAAGTCTTACGTACATGATGAAGATAAATGAAAACAAGCCGAACACACACAAAAAAAAGTAGTAGGTGCGGAGACAAGAAGAAAAAGTAAAGAAAAGCTCGAAGGTGAGCAGGAGCTTTTGTTATAGGCTGCCACTCGCGCCTGGTCTCCTCTCCTCTCCACTCCTCTTCACCAAATAGATTAGTGATGTTATTTCTTGTGTAGTTTTTCTACCCCCCCAGTATTCATCTACAGGTATGACAGGCTGACCTACTGACCTCTGACCCACTCAACTCAACCCAAAGTTTATTTTAATTAATATAATGTATTTCTATGTTCTTTACCTATTCTCTGCTCTACCTGTCCTCCGTCTTCTTGATTGTCAGTCAGTCAGTCAGTCAGACAGACACAGACAGACACAGACTGACTGACTCTGATGATGAGGAAGAGGAGGAGGCACCTTTCACCAATACCAAGACAGAAGATGATGTGCCTGAAGAAGAGGTTGATTGCCCTGAGGGCCAGCAGGAGAGCTGGTCAAATGTGACTGTCAAAAGCTGTATTGCAGGGCCAAAAAGAAGATGGGACAAATGTACACAGTATTGTCTTTACTGGAAAAACCCACAAAACAAAATACCGAGAGACCTGCAACAGAAAGACAACAAGGAAGAGGATGTGGACATTGTAGTGCTCCAGCCACCATATTCATAAACACAACCAAATATTGGAGAAACTCGATGACTTTCACGACATTGGGCCAGATTCACCAATATGTTCTTAAGAATCTTCTTAGATCCTTTCTTAAGTTGTTCTTAAGAAGTTCTACGTCGGATTCACCAACGCGTTCGTAAACCCCAGAATTGTTCGCAGCTGTGTTCTTAGATTGATGAATGCCATCTGTTCGTAAGTTGAAAGTGCGTGCCAGGTGAGTCTAATTAACATATGATTAGCATAGGTCACCGCCCACAAATGCCCATAAAAGGAACTGCAGCAGGACCCTGTAGACAGAGCAAAAAGCAGCAAAATGCTTTCAGCAAAACGATTTCTGACGCCGTGTTGAACAATCAAGAAAGGATGGCTAACACGCTTGATAAAACTGCTCTGTGTCTAAACACATCCAGGGGCCCTTTAACATGCCGATGGTGCGTTCAATGGTGGAGCAACTGCGCGCATGCATCTGATTGAATAAAATTTCCTGTGGAGGCTGAGGGTTAGTCGGTGGTGTCAACAACCAGGGAGCCAGGGCATATCCTAGATCCCCTAATAAAATAAGATAAAATCAAATAAAAAGACAGTTTTGGCATGGTTTCCAATTTGGTTGATTAAAGTTAAGTCATTGGCACATTTACGTAATTTTAAAATTCTCCGTGAATCACCAAAAATAGGAAATAAATAAATATGACATAATTATCATTGTAATATTGAATTTTATTGAACTGCACAAGAGAAGAAAACACAATCATGCCAACATGTTGGCACTGAAATGTGCGTAAGAGTACTCCTGAGTGTTCGTAGGATTTGTTCTTACCTACGCATAAATCCAGAATAAGAAGAAATTGGTGAATGCCACAATCTTCGTAAAATGTTCGTAAGTGGGACTTAAGAACAAATTTGTTTGTAAGAATGTTTCGTGAATCTGGCCCATTGTTACGCTCAAAGGGAAGCAGATTGAGATTGTTACTAACCAGTTAGATGATTATCTGCCATGTGTTAGAATTGAAACAGAGCAACTCGGCAAAACCCTGCGTGAATCAACTAAAGACACAGCCACACGGGTAACCTTGCAAGTGAGAAAGAGCAGCAGTTCACTCTGGAACACCCTCCATCGTGCCGCTGCTCCACTTTTATTCACATCAGCTGTTATCACTTTGTGGTATTTCCTCCACTCCATAGATGCTCTCAAGTTTTCAGATAAGCAGTTTCACAGTAAATCTGGTATTTTGGACAAATGTATTAAATCAAGAAAAGTGAAAACACTTTTGTTGGAATGCTGGAACACATGAACATGACCCTTCCAAAGATGGGCATGGTTGGATCGCAATACATTTCGTGTGTCACTGTTAATCCGCGTGTTCTTTGAATGAAGACTTCAAGAAGAAAAATGCCAATTTCAAAATGTATTTAGCAAATAGAACCAATTCAAGATACAAATATTACAGAGCTCCGGGGCAGTTCATAACCCTACAATAACAGAGTAAATTGCCAGGGCATGAAGTCTGACAACCCAACTATCCCTTGACCCAGTCTTTTATAGAAACACATGTCAAATATTGATGCTAATTCAGTCCAATCCAATCCTTCTTCTTGGATAACCTTGTCTTCTTCTTCCAGTCCCATTGGATGCTGGCACAGTCCTTGTTCTCTGGTGTTTCCCAAATGGCCAGTTCAAAGTTCACCTTCTTGCAGAGGAATTTGTCAACACCAGTAAACTATGCTGTCAAGTTTTACAATGGGGGTTTAACACTTCCCGTCTGAGTGTCTCCTCCTGATTCCAACTGTCTAAACAACAATCATGTCAAGGAAGGGTCAACTGACCTTTATTACACTTACTAAAGATTCTACCATTCCTAACTTCTAAAGTACTTCTAAGAGAAAACAGAAACATATGGTACAACACATGGTAACGAGAAACACAATTCTCTTCAGCATGTGAGTCAATGAATGAGAGAGTTGGGCACGTTTTGCTTGCTGTCAAGGCCCTTGATTCCAAAACTTTTTTCAAAAGTAAAAGCTGAAGATGAACAAGCTGACCAGAGTCAGGAGCTTTGTGGGTTTACCTGATGCTGATTGTGGCCTCTGTGTGTCTCGCTGTGCCCAAACAAACCCCGGAGAGGGCAGATGGAACAAAAAGGAAACCATCCCCTGGACAGCAGATGGGATGAAGCTTTATATAGTGCTCAAGTCAACTGAGGAAGAGGCAAAATAGCAACTTTTGAATGAGAGAGGCAGAGAGAGGTAGCAAAGATGCTAGTGCTGACCTATAGGAACAGATCCACGCAGCAACTGAGTCACCATGTAACAGCATGTCTCTCCAAAGTCAAACAGGATTTGAGTCACAGATTTAACAGGTTAGTCATCAGAGGAAAAAGAGGGGAACAATTCCCTGTTCTTCAAGGAAAATGACTGAATCCTGGACTTTCTCCTTGAAAAGCAAGGAGAAGAAAATGGGGTTTTCGGACAGTAATGAGTAAGTCTTTGCCAGACAAACCTCGGAATCTCATCCAAATGGTTGAGATTGCTTGAGGAAACATGCTGGGTTGAACAGGACCAGCAGGCCTGAAACAGGAACATCAACCCAGCTGAGGAAACGGGCAGCAACACTGAGTCAAATAATGAACGAACCAGTCTTTTAAATCAGGAGGCAGGTGTAGATGATTATCTGGAGATGAGTTGTAGGTGTGTAGATTGCGCGATGGGTGTGAACCAGGAAGCAGCCCCGCCCAGCCTGGAAACAGACATGGGAAACACAGAGAAAGCAAAGGGGAAAGGGGAGAGAGAAAGCACTAGGGAAAACTCCTAACAGTTTCACGTATTGAGTATCTGGAGTATTTTCAAGGTAAATGTAAAAATTAAAAATTAGTTTTGTTCAGTAAACCTGCAGCAGCCGGGCTTATGGGGGACCAAGTTAGACCTTCCCAAAGTGTATACTAACTGCCATGTACTTCTACTTTGGTTTATTGTGTAGAGGGCTTAAATAGCATAACTATTAAACTTTTCTATATTAGCAACCTCAGAGAAAATAACAACATGTAAAAATCGAGCTGCTCTTCTTCCTCTCTACTGCTAAACTTCAAAATCAAATCAAATCTTTATTTATATAGCTTCTGTTACAATCAATTTTTTTTCTAGGCACTTTACAGAACCTCAGGGCCTGACCCCCAACAAGCAACAGTAGCAGGAAAAACTCCCCTTTAACAGGAAGAAACCTTGAGCAGGACCAGGCTCATGTAGGGGGACCCTCCTGCTGATGGCCGGCTGGGTAGAGAGGGAGGAGAAGGGGGCAGGATAGGTAGAGGAGAGAATATGCAGTGATCGTGGAAATACATCAATTATAAAAAGGTGCTGGTATAAGAGTGGGTCAGCAGGGTCGGAGGTCAGCAGGTCTGCTTACAGCTATGAAGGCAGCGATAACTGTAGATGGATACAAAGAGAGAAAATTTGAATTATGAAAACAGCTTTATTTGCCGCTCTTACAAAATAACATACATATAATTTAGATCTTTAAAAACACTCCCTCAGAATAAATCTAATCTATTCGAGTGCATCTCCAAACTGCAAAGAGTCAGCTGCTAAAAAACAAAAGACATGATTAAAACACCAGACCTGCTCAAAAAGGTTCTGATCTCCGGCTGCCTTGAATTGAATTGAATTGAATTGAATTGAATCCGATTTATTGCCATTGTTCATGTAACACACAGTATTACAGTATTACAAGCTAGGAATTTGTCTTGGTGTGACGCTGCGACATTCAACATAAAGAAGACAACACTAGAATAAGATAAATAAAATAAAATAAGACATATATACAGTATATACATAAATAGTAAGAAATAGTGCAGGTCAATGCAGGAGTAATGTGATGTATTGTTCGTGAGTCCGACTGGCTGCTGTACATGGTGCTTAAGTGATAAGTCACTTGGTGTTCAGCAGCCTGATGGCAGAGGGGAAGAAGCTGTTCATGTAGCGGGAGGTTTTGGTCCGAATGGACCGTAGTCTCCTGCCTGAGGGGAGGGGGGAAAACAGTCCGTGACCAGGGTGGGAAGGGTCGGCCGTGATCCGACCTGCACGCCTCCGGGTCCTGGAGATATACAGGTCCTGGATGGATGGAAGCCTGCAGCCGATCACCTTCTCGGCAGCGCGCACGACGCGCTGCAGCCTTAGTCTGTCCCTGGCGGTGGCACCAGCATACCACACGGTGATGGAGGAGGTGAGGATGGACTCGATGATGGCCGTATAAAACTGCGCCAACATCCTGGGAGACAGTTTGAGCTTCCTCAGCTGCCATAGGAAGAACATCCTTTGCTGGGCCTTCTTGATGAGGGAGCTGATGGTTGGCTCCCACTTAAGGTCCCGGGTGATGGTGGTGCCCAGGAAGCGGAAGGAGTCTGCGATGGTGATGGGGGAGTCCATGAGGGCAAGGGGGGGGCAAAGGGGCTGTGACTTTCCTGAAGTCCACAATCATCTCCACTGTCTTCTGAGCGTTCAGCTGCAGGTTGTTGTGTCCGCACCAGGACACCAGTCGAGCCACCTCCCTCCTGTAGGCAGTCTCGTCTCCATTGGAGATGAGCCCGATGAGGGTGGTGTCATCTGCAAACTTGATCAGCTTGACAGACTGGTGGCTTGAGGTGCAGCAGTTTGTATACAGGGAGAAGAGCAGGGGGGAAAGTACACAGCCCTGGGGTGATCCAGTGCTGATGGTGACAGAGTCCGAGACAGTCTTCCCCAGCCGCACATACTGCCTCCGATCCGTCAGGAAGTGAGATGATCCACCTGCAGAGGGAGTCAGGCACACTAAGCTGGGACAGCTTGTCCTGTAGCAGAGCGGGGCGGATGGTGTTGAATGCAGAGCTGAAGTCCACGAACAGGATCCTCGCGTAGGTTCCCGGGGAGTCCAGATGCTGCAGGATGGAGTGAAGGGCCAGGTTGACCGCATCGTCCACAGATCTGTTAGCTCTGTAGGCGAACTGCAGTGGATCCAGGAGGGGGGTGGTGATGGACTTGAGGTGTGGCAGGATCAGGCGCTCTAAGGACTTCATGACTACAGAGGTGAGCGCCACAGGTCTGTAGTCGTTAAGCCCAGTGATCCGTGGCTTCTTGGGGACAGGGACAATGGTTGAAGTTTTGAGGCAGGCTGGCACCTGGCACGACTCCAGGGAGGAGTTGAAGATGTCTGTGAAGACAGGAGTCAGCTCCTCTGCTCAGTGCCTCAGGGTGGAAGGAGACACGCCGTCCGGGCCAGGGGCCTTGCGCGGGTTCAAACTGGCAAACTGCCTTCGCACATCCTGTTCACTGATGGTGAATGGAGGGGGGGAGGAGGGGGGAACTGGTGGTAAGTGATGGGGGGGGGGACTAATGGTGAGTGATGGTGAGTGGAGGGGGGGAGGAGGAGGGAACTGCCTTTGATGGAGTAAGGTCCATGGGGGCAGTGACACTGGGGGGAGGGGAGGTGTTGGGCATGGCTGACGAGGTGTCAAAGCGGGCATAGTGGAGGGACAGACTCTGACAAAGGGCTTTGTCGTCCTGACCCTTTGAAGCTTGAGGCCTGTAGTCGGTAATCTGCCTCAGGCCTCTCCACACAGAAGCAGAGATGTTAGCAGTAAACCGCTGCTGAAGTTTCTCCGAATACACAGATTTAGCTCTCCTCAGTTCCTTGCTAAACCGGTATTTGGCCTCTCTGTAGCAGTCTCTGTCTCCACTTTTCAGCGCTGCTTCCTTTTCTTTCCTGATCTGTCTGAGTTTCGGTGTGAACCAGGGCTTGTCATTGGAATAACTCACCCTAGTGCGCGTTGGTAGAATGCACTCCTCACAAAAGTGGATATATGAGGTCACAGTGTCCGTGTACTCATCCAGATCATGTGTGGCCCCTTTAAACATGTCCCAGTCAGTTGTATCCAAGCACGTGCGCAGCTCCTCCACAGCCTCACTGGTCCATCTCTTCGTGGTGCTCACGGATGGCTTTATTAGTTTAAGTTTCTGTCTGTATGTGGGGATCAGGTGGAACATCACGTGATCAGACAGTCCTAGCGCAGCACGGGGGATAGCCCGATACGCGTCCTTCACTGTGGTGTAGCAGTGATCCAGCGTGTTCTCTGCTCTGGTGGGGCATTTGATAAACTGTTTGTACCTGGGGAGCTCGTAACTCAGGTTGCTCTGATTAAAGTCGCCAAGCACGATAACCAGAGCGTCGGGATAGGTCCGCTCCACTTGTTGAATACAGTCCGTGAGCGTGCGCTGAGCCTCGCGCACGTCCGCATCTGGCGAGATGTAAACAGAGGCCAGAATGAATGAAGCGAACTCACGCGGAGAATAGAAGGGTCTGCAGTTGATGAAGAGGTATTCCAAAGCAGGAGAACAGTGCTGAGAGATCACAGTCACATCAGTGCACCAGTCGCTGTTGATGTAGAAGCAGACTCCACCGCCCGCTCTCTTGCCAGAGAGCACCAGGTCGCGGTCGGCACGGAACAGCTGGAATCCCTCGAGGAGGAGCACGCTGTCCGGTGTCTCTTTCCTGAACCAGGTTTCAGTGAAGCAGAGAACACACGAGGTGGAAAAATCTTTAATCCGCATCAGCAACTTCAGCTCGTCCATTTTGTTACAAAGTGAGTTGGCGTTGGACAGAAAGATCCCAGGCAGCGCCGTGCGCGAGCCTCTCCTGTATAGTCTCGCCAGGGCACCGGCCCGTCTTCCTCTCCTCCGCCGTCTCACCTTTTGGGCCAAAAAGTGAACCAGGTCGGCTGCAGGAGCCAGAAAAACTGGAAGTAAGTCCGTGCCTTGTGAAAGTTAAAATCAATGAGGAGTCTGGACTTGATCATATTGATACACACGATGACGGGTTCAACAATAAAACTCTCCTCTACCTTCTTCCTACGGCTTAAATACACCACCACGGAATACGCCTGCCATAAAACAAAGTTTAAAAGCTGACACTTGTGATGACGTGTGTATCTAAAACCAAGAATAAAATACTGCTTGTTAAAACATTCCCCACACCTTAAAAACACATGTTGTAGAAATAAAAACAATGGTGAAAGACGCTGACATTCATAAAAACAGTAAAAGATTGTCTCTCTGTGATCACAAAATGGGCACTTGTCTTTCACTGCTCACTTGTTGACACAAATGTTTACTGGGAAGATGCTATGGAGGACTCTCCAGTGGAGGTCAGCGTGTCTCTTAGAGAGTGGAGGCTTGTACATTGCCTTCCACTGAGACCTGTAGTCTGCAGACAGGCCAAAGTACCTTCTCAAGGGTGTGCCAGCTCTCTAGTTCAGTCTGTGTTCGTGGTATTCACCAGCATCTTGTACAGCATTTTCCCAGATGTATCCTGTATGGAAACAGATGCCGAGATTTTCAGAAGGGGACCTGGGCGGTCTTTAAAATCTGGTTCCTCCTCTACCACCGTGGTTATGGATGAGGTCAGGAGCAGGCAGTCATGGCAGGAGAGCTTGGTTTTCCAGTGGTCCAGCAGCTTTTGCACAGTCCCCTGTGAACATAATCCCAGCCATGCAGCAAGGCCAGAGGGGTCATCCATCTGACGGCCCGTCAACGCCACAACCTGGCCCAGTGTGACAACTCTCGCAGTTACCATCTTCCTGGTCATCAACTCCCCAAGGTCCAACTTGGTCCCCCATAAGCCCGGCTGCTGCTGGAACCAGTACGCTGATTCCGCCTGCCCCTTCCATTCTTTAACCAACACCTTAAAAACACTCTTATAAAAAGCAGGCAGATGATATTCACCTATTTCTGATGTTTTCATTAAAAACAAACTAAAATCTTGACCAAGGCCATTAAACGCCACAGAATACAGCATCAACATCATCAATCTTTATTTATATAGCGTCTTAAAATTGTTTCAAGGCGCTTTCCAGAATCCCAGGGCCTAACCCCCAACAACCAACAGTGGCAAGGAAAAACTCCCCTTTAACAGGAAGAAATCTTGAGCAGGACCAGGGTCATGTAGGGGGACCCTCCTGCTGATGGCCGGCTGGGTAAAGAGAGAGGAGAGGAAGAGAAAGAGGAAGAGGGAGAAGGAGAAGGGGGGGAGAGGGAGAGGAGACTATAACAGGATAGCTAAGATGTTAACCTAATGATTAGATGACCCCCTAAGTATGATAGTTTGTCTGTCTATGATAGTAACTGGAACTGCAGAATTAGTAACAATAAGCATTTTAAAAGAGGTAGGTTTTAAGTCTGATCTTAAAAGTAGAGATGGAGTCAGCCAGGGAGCTGGTTCCAAAGCAGGGGGCCTGGTAGCTAAATGCTCAGCCCCCCATTCTACTCTAAAACCCTTCTTTTGACCTACAAGGTCCTCAGAGGCCTAGCTCCATCCTACCTGGAGGAGCTAGTGATACCTTACCAGCCCAATAGACTGCTCCGCTCTCAGAATGCTGGTCTACTTGTAGTTCCCAGAGTTTCTAGGAGTAGAAGGGGGGGCCGAGCATTTAGCTACCAGGCCCCCTGCTATAGAACCAGCTCCCTGTCCAGGTACGGGAGGCTGACTCCATCGCTACTTTTAAGATCAGACTTAAAACCTACCTCTTTGAAAAAGCTTATTGTTGTTAATTCTGTAGTTCCAGTTACTATCATAGACAGACAAATTATCATACTTAGGGGGTCGTCTAATCGTTAGGTCACATCTTAGCTATGCTGTTATAGGCCAAGGCTGCCGGGGTCCGGAAACATGATCACCTGACAGGCCTCTGTCACCCCACTGGGTCATGGTTTCCTCTCCTCTCCTTTCCTCTCCTTTCCTCCTCCTCATCAAGCAGACGAGTTATGATGATTCCTGTGTAGTTTTTCTGCTTCTCCCCCCCCCATTCATTTACAGGTATCGCCGCCTTCGGAGCTGCATGATGACCTCTGGCCCCGCTGACCCGCTGTATAAATAGTGTATTTTTGTATGTGTTTCTTTGCCTCTGTGCCCGTCCTCTCCTCCTCTCCTCTCCTCTCCTCTCCTCTCCTCTCCTCTCCTCTCTCTCCTCTCCCTCCCTCCTCTTCCTCTTCTTCTCCCTCTCCTCTCCTACCTATTCTATCCTCTACCTGTCCTCCCCCCTCTCCTCTCTCTCTACCCAGCCAGCCATCAGCAGGAGGTTCCCCCTACATGAGCCTGGTCCTGCTCAAGGTTTCTTCCTGTTAAAGGGGAGTTTTTCCTTGCCACTGTTGCTTGTCTGGGGTTAGGCCCTGGGATTCTGGAAAGCGCCTTGAAACAATTTTGATTGTATAAGACGCTATATAAATAAAGATTGATTGATTGACCTATCACAAGGGTCGAGACCAGGCAGACAGGCAAGCAGGAAAACGCTGGAGAGTCATGTGAACCACAGAGGACAATCTGGCAGGGAGGCAGCGTAGCGCAGGGAACTAAAAGGGGCTCGTGATGGCGCTCATTTGCCACAGATGCGCGGGGCGAAAGAGGAATCAAGGGCGGGGTTGCCCGCAGCTGTGACAGTGTAGTAAACAAAATTACCAACCTTACACTGTATAAGAGAGTGCCTTTCATATATGGAGGACTTATGCACCCCTGTTGTTTGTGAGATATAAGCTCCATGCATCTTCTTCAAAGATGGTCCTTGTTTAACTTACAGTTTAGACATAATGAGATTATTCGATTATAAAGAACAGAGATACAACTTTTCTGTTTAGGAATGGGCAAAAAGCGTCTAGGTCAGAGTCCTCAGTCATAAACTAGGAAAATTAGTGAAGTTACTTTGAACAGAGTGGCAAAGATTTAATCGATAAACAAGTTCAGATACCAAGCTTTGAGCAGGCTGTCAAAGCCTGAGAGAAGGACGAAAGACATGGGTCGCTGCTAGAGGAGCATGAGGAAAAAGTTGCAAACAAAGTTAAAATCAAGGACGAGCTTTTTTTGTAGTTGAGGACGCAGATGGTGAGTGTAAAAGAGCCCTGAGAGAGACAGGCTGTGCAGAAATTGCCTCATGACCAGCCAGTCAGGCCAGGAGAAAACACTGCATTGAAGTCATTAAAGAAAACTGTAATATTGGAGGTGCAGTAGCAGTATCTGAGGTTAGGTAAAGCCATCTGCCCAGTGGCTTTTGTAGCTTATTGTCTGGATGAGTTGGGAGTCTTCTTATCCCAGATAAAGTCTAAAATGAGATAATCTACCTGGATGAAAGAGAATGTAAAGAAATCAGGGAAGAATATTAATTTTTACAGTTACCATAGACAGTTTAGGTAAAGACCATCGCTCACATTCTTCCTTAACTTTTGATAGTAGTGGAGAAAAGCTGGCTTTAAAGAAATCTAATTGATACATAACCTGAATCGGGAAGTATGTAAAGCCGTTTATTTCTTTTAACTTATATCCTGAGAGCCATCTGCTTGAGCTGCAAAAACATCAGATGAGAGGGGTTCTGAAGGCTGTAGCCGTCACAAAGCAGCAGGTCCAGATACATACTACGTAAAGCACTGTGGGCCTGTGTAGACCAACAGTCAAGGTTCCTGACAAGGCTGATTAACAGGCCACTGTCCCACCACTATACCTATTCTTAAAAACTCAGAAACGCACCTTGAAGGTGCCTCTTACCTTTGTAGTAATGAGGTGCTTTGTGAAACTAATTTTACCCCACCTCAAGTCGTACCAACCTGAGAACATTAAGGTTAACAGGTGATGCTGTTCCCACTGTTCTTGACGCTGCTGTGAGCTACATGGAGAAACAGGGAAGCTATGTCAGGATGCTTTTTTTTCTGTCTCGCATTCAATACATCCTCACGAAGAAGCTGGCTGACCTGGACTCGCCACCCATCACCTGCACCTGGATTAAGAGTTTCCTGAAAGACAGCCCAAAGATGTGATGAAGGGGCCCCACACGTGTTGTAGTCAAACACTCTGCTTGGGTGTCCCTCAGGGCTGCCTGCTAAACCATTTCCCCAAACTGTAAGAACATGATTGCAACCCCTCTATCACTCAAACATCATGTCAGTTTGCCAATGGCATTTCAGTGGGTCTCAGAAAAGCCTCTTCCTGAACACCAGCAAGACCAAGGAGATGGTGGTGAAAGAGAGGAAGAAGAGAGCAGACCACAATCATCAGTGAAACTGAAGCTGAGATATTTTTACACCTTAATTTCTGACAGAGTTTGACTTTTGAATCCATGAGGAATGTAACAAACTGAAGGTGACAGTTTTAGTTAGTGTAATCTTGGGGATAGCTTTCCCTCAAGCTAAGAGCTGTGTATGTGTGTGTATGTGTTGAGGGACCAGAGTTCATCCCTCACATTATGGGTGGATCCACAGCTGGATTCCTTCCTGCAACCCTAACCGTGGAGCTGCAATAACATGATGAAATTGAAACAGACATTAAGGTCAGGCTGTACGAACAAGCTATATATGAGAAAATCCTGCACGCGTTTCATTAAGGTCATTTCTAGGTCATTGGCTGTATCTGTTACTGAACAGGAATTGGCCACTTTTCACATGTATTTCCATTTATAGGACCATACAGCTTAACCAAGAGTTTCTCTCAATGGCTCCTTAGAATCATTCTTTAGTTATGTATTTAAGATTAAGATGTACTTTATTCATTCCCATGGGGGAATTGAATTTGTTGTATGTATTTGCACTGTTCACGTGGTAACAGTAGACTTATAATGACAACTGCTCCCTTTTGATTTTGTTTGAGTTGGGAGGGATTGCAGGAGGCATAAGATGGAGAAAATTTAAAAACATGGAAGTGCTCTTGATTGCACACACTACCAGGTTGATACTGGTGAAATTGCTTCCAATAAAGAAATGTGACACTGAGTAAATAGTGTTACCTTAATTGACAGGATGAGATTAGGATTATTGTTATTATTATTATTATTGTTGTTGTTGTTGTTGTTGTTGTTGTTGTTGTTATGTCCATTTTATTCTTTACTTATACATAGCGGCTGCTTTTAAAGTGTAACTATAAACTGCTTATGTCCCATAAATTACCCCTAGGGGAAAATAAAGTTCTTGGAGTGATGAAGATGAGTTTGTTCTTTAGCTGCTGGATTCAGATCTTTTATACACAGATAAACATACCTGCATTTCTCATATTACAATTTTTAGTAATAAAAACTGAACAATGCAGAAGACAAATGTATGAGTGCGCGTCTGCTGGCAGAGCATTTGAGCATGTGCGAGAGTGGTCCTGAATGATGGTGAATAGTCCTGGTGCAGAGGGGAAACAAAGAGGTAGAGGAGGTGGACAGACAGAGGGATGGAAATAACAGAGACAAAAATAGAATTAGGGACAGGAAGAACCTATGAGTGGTGGGTGGAGGAACATGGGCCAAAAGAAAATGGAAAATGCAGGATGAGCATGGTAGGGACACACAGATGGAGAGAGGTGGTGTTGGGGGAGGGGAGATAAAGATGAGCAATGAAGGCTTTTGCACTCTCATCCATGACTAAGATCAATGCAAGCTTCCTGCCTGCCTCTGTGATTGAGTGTGTGTTTGGTTCAGAAAGAGAGATTAAATATTTGAACACACAGACACAATGCACAGTAACAAATACGATTGTCTTCTGGGGCTTATTGTCTGTCTTCCTTTGTATGAGTGTGCTTGTGCTTCAGTAAGCAGCTAGCGGAGGTTAAGCGAAAAAGCTGGTGTCCCACTGGACACTGTCAGCTGAAATGCATTGATCTGGATATGGGTTGGTGTGGTGATATTGGTAGTGGTGTGGTGATATTGGTATGCAGAGGGAGAGGGGGCATTAGGTGGACCTAAGGGGGAGCAAACAGAATGAACAGTAGCAGCAAGGTGAAGCTGGCTTTAGACACATGCTGAACATCATTTCATTCAGCTTTGGATCAGAAACTTGATTCGGGATTTGTAGTCAAAGATTTTTGTCTACTAGAATAGAGATGATATACATTTCATAAACAAAACTACAAAACCCCATTTTCAAAGTAACTGTTTCTTTCCATAGTTGCTTTTATCAGACAGGGTGAACATATGAGCCCCACTAACAAGGTCACATGCTGAAAATGTTGGTCAATCCAACAGTATTTTAGGGTCCTGGGTGTTGTTTGATGTTTTGTTGTTTGCTCTCTGTTTTGTCTCCAGGGGAAGTGGTGGAGCCATTGTCCCGCAAATGGTGGTGATGACAGTCACACCGGCTGCCTATAGGCAATCAACAGGCTATTTAGGCTCCGGGCTCCAGGTCACCAGCGTCAGACTGTCACATCAACTTTGTGGACCACCACACCTCTCCCCCCTTTTGTGAAGGACCGTGCTGGATCTTGACAATTGTGCCGAGCCTTCCCTCAGTGGCGCTCTGGACTATATTTCTTTGTGGAAAGAAACTTCCTGAGACCGAGTTTGGCCCTCACTGAAACCTAACACAGTATCTTGAGTTTCTGCATAAAAGAGAAAACCTAAATGCTGGTTCCATCATGCCCTAAAGGCCCCATTCTATGGTACGATCTTCTGCGGAAGTCATGCCACTGCTTGGATGAGGAAACACTTGTAAATAGAATTAATCCTGACACACAAACAAAAGTCCATTAAGCAGGAAAGGAACATGTAGTCACCAATCCAAATAAGAGGGACCTGAACAGTGGACAGAAGCCAGCACAACTAACTGGGCTCCAATAGTGGCCATGGGCTCAAAACTAAAATTTGTAACAGGAACCAGAAAAGCTAGGGATTATAGTCTTGCTATAGTCATGCGTTGGCTCAACATTTCATTCATATGTGAAAAAAGTGATTCCCACCTGTTGTACTTGTTCACAACATGAATTTTGTTGGCTATAATTTGAATATTTGGAATATTTGGC